>NW_005871489.1:554127-658934 GCF_000147115.1 Myotis lucifugus
GGTCTGACAATATTAAATGGAAAATCCCAGAAATGCACAGCTCTCAAGTTTTAAACCAGGCGCCAGCCTGAGCAGCCGTGATGCCATCCCCGCTCCCACCCACCCGAGGTGACTCGCCCTCGTGCAGCCTAGTCCTGCTGCGAGTCCAGTACAATAAGATGCTTTGAGAGAGACCACATTCTCGGAACTGCCATGACAGCATATCGTTACAACAGTTCTACTTTAGTAGTTATTGTTGTTCATAACTTACTGTGCCCAGTTTATATGTTAAACTTTATCATAGGGACGTATGGATGGGGAAAATATAGGGTTCAGCACCACCTGTGGTTTCGGGTCCACACTGGGGGTCTGTCTGGGAATGTGTCCCCCTGGGATAAGGGGGGGCTACTGCACTTCCTTTTGGTATTCGTCACCACTCTGTCCACTCGGGTTTTTGTGTCCTGGCTCCACCAGGGGCTTCTTGTCGCTGACGGGTCCGGCACCTGGACGCAGCCCGGCACAGTAGGAAGTCTGCTACCTGCCCGGTGCTTTGCAGGGAGCTTCAGGGGCGAGACAGAGTCCGCCTCGCCGTCTGCCTGTGACTGCGCAGAGAGGAACATGCTGTTTCCGGAGAGTTCGCAGCCAGTGTGAGGCCGGGACTCGGGCCTCTGGCTCCCAGGGGGCCATTCTCGGTCATGGGTTTCTGGTAAAGGAGCTGTCCGAATACGCTGAGCTGCACTCGAAAAACAACACTGAAGAAACAGCAGGGGAGGCCAGGGCCGGGAGAAGGTGACACTGCGAAGGGTTCCGGGAGTCCTGAGCAGAGGGCAAGGACCCGAAGGGTCTGAGCCTGGGTTTGCCTGGCTGCAGCTCCTCACAGGGGAATGAGCCCCGAGGGGAGGAGGCCCCTCACCCCAAGGGGTCTTCCTGGAGCTCCGATGTCACCTGTCACCGGGCTGTGGGAGTTGGGGAGCAGGTGACATCACAGAGGGGCCACCAGACACCAGAGCCCCTCATCTCCAGGGACTGCCCAGGGACAGGGGATGCCGGGCCAGGGAGACGGAAACACTAAATAAAGACGGGCAAAGTGCAGCCGATCGCTGACCAGAGAACAGAATGACATGAAGAGGCAATTCCCAGAGGAAGCCACAGCCCGTGAGGATGGAAAGGTGCCCGGCCGCCTGTCCGAGAAGAGCTTGTTGGCACAAGGGCCTGGGACAGGTGCCGGGTGCGTGGGGCCTGCAGGTGAGGGGATGTGACGGGGTGAGGACTGCCCCCAATTCCTGGACACCTGGGGAGGCGGAGCCCAGCTGCCCCACCTCCTGAGAACCTTCCTCTGCGCCTCAGAGCTGCTCATCGCAGCCCCCAGATGGATGGCAGTTACCATCCCTCAGCGCGCGAGACACAGCGGGGGAGCCCCGGGGTCACAACCCCGCCTTCCCCTCCTGGCAGAGACAAAAGCGAATAAATGAGCGTGCGGCAGTCAGGCCACAGTGATCACTGTGGAGAGAAACGAAGCAGAGGAGAGAGCTCGGAGTGGCCGGTGGGGCGGGCGGGCTGCGAAGTGGAGGAGGAAGACCTCACAGAAACGGGTGAGCCAAGACCAGGAGGAGGCGGGCGAGGGACCCACTTGGACACCCGGGCCTCGTGTGTTCCAGGCCGTGCGAGCAGCACCTGCAAAGGCCCCGAGGTGAAACTTGCCTGGAATGTCAGGTAAGATGGGGCAGCGGGGAGGGTCTGGTAGGCATGGAGCCGGGTTGTCCTTCTGGGCACGGAGTGACCTGGCCTGACGTGGCCACTGTGTTGGGCACAGACTGCAGGATGGCAAGAGTGGGATGGAGGAGACCAGTGAGGGGGCGACTGCGGACATCCAGGTGAGAGATGATGGCAGCGTGGACCTGGGGCCAGCTGGGGAGGTGAGCGGTGAGAAGTGGCTGGATACGGACACCTTTACCAGTGCCCACAGGACTGAGGAACTGGGTGTCGGGGCTGGGGCAGGGGTGAGAAAGCGACCAGAGTCGAGATGGAGTTTAGATGGTTTCCGTTTAACCGAGCTGGGGAAGACAGCAGGAGGAGAGCGTGGCTTCCTGGGGGGTCCGCTCTGGAAGGACTAAATGTGAAATGGTTTTAGACACCCAGGGGGGAAATCAAGTGGGTGGCTGAGATGCACCGCTGATGGATTTGGGGCTGGTCGGCATCTGGGGCGACTGGGTGGCTCCTACGGGGGTGGAGACGACGAGGAGTCCAGGCACTGAGGAAGGGATCGGGGCAGCACTGGTGGTGTCACAAGCCCCGAGAGAGGTGTCACGGGAAGAGGGAAGAACCAGTGTCCAAAGCTTCCGATGGGTGAAGACGGACTGAGAACCAACCGACTAGGACACTTCAGAAGCCTAGAGGTTGCTGGTAACCGTGGTAACAGCAGTTTCCAAGACAAGGAAGAGACAAACACCTGAAAGAGGTGAGTTCAAGAGAGGAGAGGAGGACAGGGGTCAGGGTCCAGGAGCCCAGTCACGGAGACCTGGGTAAAGGGGGACACAGAAGGGGCAGGCTTGGGCGGGAAGAGCTGCCAGCCCCCGGATGCTCCCCAGAGCTCTCCAGTCCCCACCGGGCCAACCCGCTCATCCACGTTCTCCGCCAGGCTGCCTGGGTGTTGAGTGGAGACCCTGCCTGCCGTGGCCACCTTCCACCTCTCCTCCCGCATGCGTCAGGAGGGACCTTCTGGAAAGCAATCGCCAAGCTGGTTGGGCCACACAGCCGCCCGCCCGGGAGTCTTACACAACTCTCCATAAAGCCTCAGAGTGCAAACATCTAAGTCAGCGTGCCCGAGGCAAGGGAGAAGCAAAGAAGGCGCGCAGGTAAGACAACCCTGGAGATGATGTTGAAATGGCCCCAGGCTGGGTGAAGGCCCCAGGTAGAAGCTACAGGAACCACCGCCTGCTTCCTGGCACCAGCCACCGCCACTTCCAGAAATGGTTGGCCCCAGCTTCCCAAACAGGACAGCCCCTTCTGCTCCAGGGAGGCCCCTCCTACTCAAATGAGGCCCCTGGGCTGGGAGGCAGGAGCCTGGAGTGTCAGCCCTAGGTTCCCCGCTACTGGCTGTGTGGCCTCAGGAAAATGCCTCTCCCTCTCTGAGTCAGAGTGGTCTCACCTGTAAAATGAGGATGTCAACCAAGGAAAAAAGTGTATAGCATCATCCACTGAGCATGTGATACGCGGGAAACGTTTCGGGGGTTTCCTGGAGTTCCTGAAACCCTCCCAGCAGCCCCGAGGCAGGGACTGTGCCGATGCACATCTCACAGAGGAGGAGGCAGTGGCTCAGAGGCGAGAAAGCCCAACGTCTATGTTCTCTCAGCCAATAGAGGTACAGCGTTTAACCAGGTCCCTGGAGAGGCATCTGAACCCAGGGCCATTGGACACCACACCCTGGGTCCCCTCCCTGACACAGTCCTTGTCGTGATGGGGACAAGGAGCTCTTGTCAATATCCCAAAAAGCCATCAGGAGTCGAGCCGTTGCCCACGAAGGCAGGCGTCGACTTGTGCTGGAGCCGCGTCGGCTCGGAGGAGCCCTGGCGTGGGGTCTCACTCTCCGAGGCTCACTGGAGTCCCAGGAGAGGTGAGAGCCACCCCGAGGCCCACTCCTCAGCCCTGGGCTCTGACTGAGCTCTCGGAGCCACTGGTCTCTGACCCACCCGCTCAGTGCGGTCCCCGGACCAGCAGCACAGGCAGTCCTGGGGCGCTGGTTAAAGTGCAGCCACGCAGCCCCACCCAGCCTCCTGGCTCAGCCTCCACATTTTACCAGGTCCCTGGAGAGGCATCTGACACAGGAGTTGGGGAGCGTGGGCTAGGGGGCACCTTTGAGTGCAGGCCCCGTGCTGATGGCAGTGTCTAAGAGGGGCCTGGGTCGGGGGGCCTAGTGCTTAGGGATGTTTTGTAGAGAAAGTCTTTCCAATGTGAGGGCTCGAGGGAGGAAAATAAAAGTGGTCCTTGGGGCCGAGGTTTGAGACCACTGGCGGGGCAGTCGGTGAGGGACCTACCGAGGACGGTGAGGTGGGTCCTGTGCCCCTTTTAAGGCTGAGAGGCAGCAGCACAGAAAGTTAAGGTCATTGACTCATTTAAGGTCACAGAGAGGGACATGACTAGAAGAGCAGGAGGGAGGGAGGGAGGGAGGATCCACGGAGCTGACTCCACTCCGGAGCTGAATCTGCCTCTTAGCAGATGGAGTTCCTTCCCTCTCCACTCCCGAAGGCCCTGTTCCCATGCTGGCTCCCGGCGTGGCCTCTACGTGTCCAAAGACCAATCACGTCCCTACCCCGTGCGGCTTTTCCGCCCGGTTCTGCAGCCTTCAGAGGCCATTAGTCCCCCAAACATGTCTGGCTTGAACTCCAAATGCCCAGCGTGTGGCAGCTCGTAACCCAGTCAACAGAGGGTTGTCCCGCCCGGCCATGACCTCGGGCAAAGAAAGCTGCCAGGGGGACATCCCTGCTGTGGCCGCCTGCCACCCTGCCAGGACAGGAGGGGGACAGGGAACCCCGGAGTCCAGGTCAAGCAGCCCTTCGCTCAGACGGGAGAAGCCAGAGGGAGGGGTCACCCAGCAAGTTGCTCTTGGGAAGAAGTGAGAAGGCCCAGGTGGGCTCACTGTTTATATGGGGACAGTGATGGTGGGGAGCAAGGGTAGCGTGGCGCCCAGAGGAATTGGGGAAGGAAACCCCAGGAGGCAAGGCGGTGCCCTTTGGCGAGGGCACCTGGTGCTCTGTGACTGTCCCCAACCCCTGCTGCCCCCACTGGACTGAGCCCCAAGAGCGAAGGCTGGTCTGTTCACGCCTCATCCCGCCACCTGCCTGCCACCTGCCTGCCACCTGCCTGCCACCTGCCTGGCACAGGGTGGGCTCGAGAATGGTCCCTGGACAAGTCAAGGGCAAGTCAAAAGTGCTCGTCCATGGTGCTCAAGGACCAAACTGTCCAAGGAAGTGACTTCCAGGAGGTTCTCTCACCGCCAAGGCCCCGCCCAAACCATGTGACCAGGTGCCTACCTTCCCGACAATTCTTGGAGCCCGACTCCAACACCAAAGGCCTCCCTCACCACACCCCTGGCTCAGCTCAGTGCCGTGGCTCAGACGCCATGCCCGAAGGAAACAGCTATCAGCTGTGCAGTGCCCAGCGAGGCGGGAGGAACCCAGCTCCGCTCCCTATAAGTCTCTGCCTCTCAGGGCACTTGGCTCCTGCCCCCAACCCCCCATCAGTTCTAGTGCCCAGATGCCATCCCTCCTCCTCCTCTCTAGCCAAGTGAGACAGTCTGCTCTCTTTAAAAGAAACTTCTAAGAATGGGAGGGAAGCCCAAAAGAACAGATGGACACGTGTCGGGACATGAAAGCACAGAAAGCAGATTCCCAGCGTGGGGCAGAAAGGCCCCCAGGCCTCCACGAGGTCCCGAGGGCAAAGCTCTTTTAAAGGGAAAAATTCTATAAGTGACGCTAAGACTTCATTATTGCAACCGCTCTGTCCTTTAAAGTCAACTTAGACCAAGACGTTAGAAAGATGACAAAGTCAGCTCCAGGAACCACCTCCACATCTGGGAGTCACTGGGACTCAGGGTCTCGGAAGTCCTATGTGGCATCTCCCAGTGACAGGATTTCTGGAACCTGGGGTCTGGTGCCGCCCAAGGATGCTAACCGTCTGAGGCGCCTGTCTTGATGGAGAAGCCTCGTGGAGCTCGGGGGCTCCTTTGCCACCCGAGGCGTCTCCGAGGCCCGGGTGTGTCTGGCTGGCAGGGCGTCCCAGGCACAGGCTAGCGTTGCCGTGGGAAAGGCATGCTTGCTGAGTCTGAACGAGGCATTAGTCAGCGGGGTAAGGACGCTGCCTAAAGGGCCAGGGCACACACGTGGGCTGTGGGCCAGGGGAACTCCTCCTCAGAGGGTGCAGGGGACTGGATAGCAGTGTGCCCAGCACCTCCTCTCACCCCAGAGCCCCAAAGCCCTCGCCCTGTCTCCTGGCTGACCTCAAACAGGCTTAGGGTGGCTGGGGCTGGGACATGGAACAGATCTACCTATGTCACAGAGGGGACAGAGGCGGCCACAGGTGCTAAATGACCTGGCCCAGCTGGCGGACCCTCTGGGCTGCTCAGCAGCACCGAGACCCTGCGTTCCATTTGGGTTGAGGCCCACTCAGTGGCTCCGTGAGGGGTCCCTCCCTGCGGGGCAGACACGCGGCCCAGCCACACTACTAAGTCCCACAGACTCACGCCTGACACGGAATGAAAACCGTCCCAGCCCGGCGTCGGTGGAACAGGTTTTTCTAGGTGCATCCTCGCTATCATCTGCATCGCAGCAGCTAACATTTCCTTGCTCACTACGTGCCGAGCGCCATGCTCAAACTTGACATGGAGTGGCGAACTTCGTCTTCACAAGACCTCTCTAAGATGGGTCCTTCCACGTTTTATACATGAGGAACTAAGGCACAGAGAGGTTCGGCAGCTGGCCCAAGAACACACAGCTGGCAAGAGGCAGAGCCGGGGTCGAAGCCCTAGACACTTAGCTCCAGACACAGGCTCCCGAAGCCAAACAGGCATGTCTGGGCAGGATTTCTGAGCTTTAATGTGCAAACTTAGTTCCCCCACTTAACTGACAGCTGCTCTGTGCCAGGTATGGTGGGGCAACCAAGCACTCCGAAGGCACGAGAATGCTGCCAGGGATAGCTTTGGTCTAAGCTGAACCTCAGGAGGCCCCCTGTAAGCACCAACATTTATTTTTTAATTTATCATTTTTAATAGAAATTTTCTCAAATCAGCCACATGAAGCAATATCCTGATTGAGTCTTCTCTGTGGGAGTCAGATTTCTAACTCTGCACTTACATATGCTGTCATGTGCCATCATGCTCCGTCACGAGATGTTGTCCTCGGAGCCTAAGAAAGCGTGGCAGCCTTCTTGTCCACACACTGAACAAGATCAGGCCTTCCAATGGTTCGTACCGATACTGACCAATCACACTGATTATATACCTGATGCTGTGCTGGACGCTGGGATGCAGCAGCGAAGCGAACAGACCTGGTCTTTGCCCGTGTGGGGCATGTGTTCGAGAAGAGGGTCATCATTGCTTGCATAATCTATAATACAAAATCCCATGGTGTGATTGACATTAAGGAGGAAACGCAGAGGCTACCAGAGCTCTGAACAAGGACACAAGGGACCTGACTTCACGTGCACACGTGTGCATGTGTGTGTACATGTGCATGTATGCAGTTTGCACCCCAAGACGTGGGTTCTGTAGGACATTGAGCATACACTTAGGGTTTGCTTCATTTGCCATGTTGTCTTGTATTACTTTGGAGGATTGGGGATGGAATAACACACAGAATGTCTAACTTATTTTACCCCCAGGAAAAAAAAGAACGGATTTCCAGATGAGAGGTCATTTCAGTGTCTGAAGGCAACCACTGTTACTACCTACCCTTGCCCCCAAATCTTTCCCACCCTCATTCTGTGCCTGAGCCTCCAAGTTTTACACAAGCAGATCTGAGAGTTTGCAAACTGGAACAAATCAGGTGAGAACTCATCTAGTTCTTCCCCAGGCCTCCTTCCGATCTGTCTACCAGATCTGGGTACCCAAGGTCGCCTGCTCGTCACAAGATGCAGATCTGAGAAGATGGCCCCTGGATTTCTGATGGGGTCACACTGGGCTGCTGCCGAGATGGCTTCTCAGATGCTCACAGCCCACCACCTGGAGAAATGGCCGGAAAGTTGGGGATGGTTGGGATTGGGATGTCTCCTGGGATAAGTCAAGAGGCCATTTCCACCATTTCCATCACTTCTGCTTTTCTTTTTAAGACCCAATGGAAGGCTCTGAAGTCTGGGTAAAACTCATGTGAGAAGCTGACAAAAATAAAGATTTCCAAGATCCACTCCCAGAGATGACAGTTTCACGGGCCTGGATTCTTAATAAGCCCCCCGGTGGCTTGTGGTGCAGATGGTCCACCAAGTGAACATCCTGACACATGCCAACCAGGGCCCTTCGCACACCTGGGAACACAGGCAGGAAATGCCCCCCCTCCGAACACTGTAATTAACAGGTCGTCTGGACCCGGGAAATACTGTCCCCTCACCTACGCCCCTGCCCAACATGATTCAGGACGTCGCCTCATAAACCACCTGCTGTTAGCTGATACTCTCGGCTCTAGCTGTCATGTTTATAAATAGTTTTAAGGAATATAAACATATTAACTATAGTGAAATACAAAAAAATAAAAGAAAACCACAAAGCAAATACATCAACTACAATTCCCAATACCAATTTGTTGGGTGCCTCAAAGTGGTTGGCACCTACATGAGGACAAAGTCAACACAGCCTTGTTTCCACCAAACTCACCGGTAAAATGCAAAGGAGCCTGAATGTGAAGGAAGATAAGAGGACAGAACACCTTTGAACCTCTGCACTGGTCATCAGAGAAACTCCGGAAACTCCTGGCGCAATACACTTAGAGAGGAAAGAAAATCAAATCAACGGGCAGGGGGACCCATGTCTTCCTTATAAAGCAATGGGATGGACTGAGCCCCAGGCACTTCCTCAGAGAGTCAGCCACTGGTTAGCACAGGCACCGCATGAAATATTTATTCCAAACCCAGAGGAAAGCACGGAGGCATGAGGTACAGAGAAGAACACCACTGTTTCAGAATTAAGGTACTTCATGGGGCAAGAAACCTTCCCTGAGAGACTGTGCATTCTACCCCAGCTTCCATTTCATTCTCTCCACAAACTGCTTATGAAACTCGTGGCTCAAAAGGAAAAAGCGATCTATGTGTGTGTGAGACTGCACATGTTCCTATCTGGAGGTCATTTGTCCAGCAAACGTCATTTACCAGCCAAGGACCAAGGGCAAACCACGCCAGCATGTCTGTCTGCTGCTCACGCACTCTGCTTGCCGGGAGGCCCCTGGTGTCCTCTCAGGCCCTACCTGCCTCGTTATTTACAGGAACTATTAATAGGACCACTCTCTAGCTTCCTAGCCCATAGGGGATTTACAGGGCACATCTGGAGGCGACCAGCAGTGCAGACAACATCCATAAATCACAAATGAAAAACGAGCCAGGAGTACATCCTTCCTGAAACGTGGTTAAGTCACACCTCAAGCATCCGGACCCGGCATGCCTGAATTGCCTCTCAGGGCATCACTTCTCCACAACAGTATTCATTGACGGTTACCATGAGCCTCCGGGAAAAGTGTACTTGGCGCCCAGTGCCATTTTTAAAAGCAGGGAAGTAGCAGATACATTAACCTCCTGACAGCACACACACATGCGGCAGAGCCACTGCCCCCACCCTTTCTGCAAACAAGGCAGACACCTGGCACGGGCCCTCTGATCCTGAGCGTGACCTCACTTCTGAATCCTGCCGATGCGGCGCCCCAGGCAGTTGCTCTCCGGGTGCACATAGGAACCTACTTGCCTACTGTGGCCTGGAAAGCCTTCTATGAAGTAGAAGAAAGTCGACAGTAGACAAGGTTTGGACGAGTCAGCACCTGAACCTGTTCCTTCCCTAACAGAGCCGGGTGCATCACACCAGGTGTGGCTGGAGCTGCGCAGTCTGGTCTCCCAAGAACAGACAAAATGGACCAGGATCAGGGAGGACGGAGATGTGTGTTCACCTCCTCCGTTTCAGCTCCTTCATATCAACGGGTGCTTCTCACCCACATGGGGCGGTTGCTTACCAGCAAGCAGCTCCCTGCCTTTTTGCTGTTGTTAATCCTCACCTGAGGGTATTTACCTAAGGGTATTTTTTCATTGGTTTTTAGAAAGTGGGAGGGTGAGAGAAACATTGATGTGAGAGAGGCGCAATGATTGGGTGCCTCCTAGACGCGCCCCAACCAGGGCTGGGGATGGAGCCTACAATCCAGATACATGCCCTTGACTGGAATTGAACCTGGGACCCTTCAGCCCTTGGGCCAACACTCTATCCACTGAGCCAAACTGGCTAGGGCTCCCTGCTTCTCAAGATGCCACTGCCAAGAACCAGGCCCAGCCAGGCTTCCCTCCCAGCTCAGGGGACTAGAGGCAGAGCAGACTCTGATGGACAGGTGAGGCCACTGCCTGGACCTGGCTGCTCTGACTACCTGGGACCTCGGATAAATTGCTTACCTTCTGTGTGCCTGCTCCCCATTTGAAAAATGGGAGGACATAAAAGTGTTTTTTTTAATGATGAAATGGGGTAATACAGGAAAAGCCCTGAAAACAGTGATGGTTCTCACATTATGTCAGTAAGTTGGGATTCCTTGGTTACATTTTCATGGAGCTAATGTTTTCTTATGAAGCTACCTTTTAAAATGTACATTTTGGCTTTGAAATTCAAAACCAAGGGAAATAAAGTTATATGGAGGGAGGTGCTTTGAAATTCAAAACCAAGAGAAAGTTCTATGGAGCGTTGACACAATAAAACTAATGCTTTTCTCACCTTGACTTGAAAAGTGCCTGCCTGTCTCACAGCTCACTCTCCAGCTCTGGTGGGTGGGGGCGCCTCCTGTAGAAAGGCAGCAGCTATGGTCCCGAGGGGACAGCTCAGGCCCCCGTGGAGGCGGCCAAAGGCCCCTGGGGTCCCTTGAGGGCCCGCTGTGGGCACTGGCAGGAGAGGATGGGGGACATCCCGGCTATGGCAGCCTTGCGGTCATGAAATCACATACATGGCAAGTCAGCGCTTAGGGAGCCACAACGCTCGATCAGCTTTAAACAGATCCAACAGGACATCTTTCAGCATCAACAGCCACAACAGCGGCTGGCGTTTACGAAGCACTTACTAGTGCAAGCGGCATCTGTGGTCCTCGTGGGCTTGTCTGTGTCTTCACAAGCATCCTTTGTGGCTGGACTGATCACCACCATTTTACAGAAAGGAGGACTGGGGCTCAGAGAGTTGGCATGACTTGCCCAAGGTTACAGAGCTAGTAAGTGATGAAGCCAGGATGCAGACACTTGATTCAATTAACAAATATTTATTGAGCGGCTACTACATGCCAGGCACTGTGGTACATGCAACAGGCAGCGTCTCCATCCTGGGAGAAGCGTTCAGTAAACCAATGTAACAGATTGAACAGAACATGTGGAAGACGTGAGGGTCTCCAAGAACACGTGGAGAGGGACAGCACTTATTTCAGAGTGGATGGTCAGGGAAGGCTTCTTGAAGGAGGTGCCAGCTGAGCAAGCAGCTCTGGGGCAGAGCGAGTGCCCTCACCTACATTTCACTGCCTGTGATGAAACCTTGGCGAAACCTCCCAACCAGGCCAGTGCCGGCCTGCACCACACCGTCTCTTTCACGGGAGGCGAGCGGCCTGCAGCAAACTCTGGACTTTGAATTCCATTCTGTGTGATCATGGCTGCCACCCTGAAGCTATGGACTATACGCTACACAACCTCTCGGCAGCAAAACCCCTCTTTGGGCGATGACGTCAGCCTGAGACATTTAGGGGACACAGTGAGTTCAGAGGTTTCACAATGCCTTTAAGGACAGGGCTCTGGAGCCTGGCCAGCAGGGCTCAGGGGTTGAGCGTCGACCTATGAACTAGTAGGTCACAGTTCAATTCCCGGTCAGGGCACATGCCCCGGTTGCGGGCTCAGTCCCCAGTGGGGGGGCATATGGGAGGCAGCCAATCAGTGATTCTCTCTCATCAGTGATGTTTCTCTCTCTACTTCCTTCCTCTCTGAAATCAATAAAAATATATTTTAAAAAAGAACAGGGCTCTGGAATCAGACGGCTGGGCGTGGGCTCTCTCTCACTTGGAGCTGTGGGACATGCCAGTGAGGCTGCTGCCCAGGCTCCATTTCTCCGTAAATGCTGAGAACGCCAGGCAGAGACCTCAGAACAGTGGCCATGTCCAGGGGCCTCTGCAAGCCCAGGGACACAGGACAGGGTCCACAGATCTATAGCCCACACCTTTGGAAGTCCAGCTGGCCATTACAGATGCTTTCTGAATGGCTGACCGGCTGAGTCACTACTGGAGAATGTGCCTGGTTTCACGAGTCCAGTTACAGCTTGGGAACAGCCATCCAAAAATGTTCCTAAACTCAAGCTGGGTTGGCAAGGGTTGGATGTGATTATAAAAAACCAAGTGAGAAGAGAATGTTACTGCAAGAAAAATTGAATCCATGTGAGTTTTAAATAACCTAATTCCAATAAGAATATTAAACTATCATTTTGGCAATTATTAAATACTAAAACAAATGCAATGATTTAAAATTGAAATTCCATTTTTACTTTTTGTTAATCCTCCCCCAAGGATATTTTTCTCTTTCTTTTTTTTTTTTTTTTTAGAGGGAGTGGAAGGAAGTAGGGACAGAGATAAACATTGATGTGAGACACATCAACTGGTTGCCTCCCACATGTGCCCTACTGGGGACTGAGCCTGCAACTGAGGTACGTGCCCCCGACCAGAATCAAACCCAGGACCATTCAGTCCATGGGCGGATGCTCTTCTATCCACTGAGCCAAACCGGCTAGGGCTGAAATTTTTTTTTTTTTTAAGGTAAAAAATGAAAATTGCCACAACTGTATCCTAAGGCCTAAATTCCCTATTGTTATTAACTTACCTGTGCAACAAACTCCAGGCCTTTAAAGATTCCTACTGAAAACTTATACTTAAGATTTTTTAAATAAATATTTTTATTGATTTCAGAGAGGAAGGGAGATAGAGATAGAAACATCAGAGAATCATTGACTGGCTGCCTTCTGCCCGCCCCCTACTGGGGATCGAGCTCACAACCTGGGCATGTGCCCTTGACCGGAATTGAACCCGGGACCCTTGTCCGCAGATTGATGCTCTATCCACCAAGCCAAACCAGGTAGGGATACACTCAGATTTAATGCTAACACTCAGTAGTTACCTAAGCAGAATTCCAGACTGCACCTGTCTAAACACTACTATAGGAATATTTTTAGGAATATGTTCAGAATAGAAACCTGGACTTTAAAATCCTCCTGTAGCTTTCTGTCATTGCTAACGTGACACCCAAGTTCTCACCCCAACTGGGTAACTCAGGTAGCAACTAACAAGGAATGTTCAGAATCGTGGGTTCTGTCTGGCTTGTCGCTGTGGTTTATAAACTGGACTTGGGAAGGCACATTTAGGCACTAAAAATCTTCCCTAAAAATCTGTTCTTTGGGACACCTGCCTGGATTTGGGGCCACTTTCTGTAAGAGATAGTTGAAAAGGAATCCAGCTGGTATAAGTGAGGCAGAAAACAGAAGCACGTACAAATCCCATTACCCCAGTAGTTCAGCAAGTTAACTCTAATAAAAGTATTTCCAAGCCCCTTTAATGGCTCACAACAGAACTGCAAGCAATTTAATGCAGTCGTGATGGCTTTTCTAATTCATAATCTAGAAGGTAAATAAAATCTACACACACTCTCTTGGCTGTAATCCTACACTTTAAAAACAACTTACTACCGGCAGAATTTTAACCCTTTGATCTGCACGGAATACATACTAGTACTTGCTAAGCGGGGAAGGCAAGTCCCGATCAACTTTCTTTTTGGGCTAATGCCCAACAGGTCAAAGTTCTCAAGTGACAACCGAGGACGCTTCCCAGGATCCCCAGACCCTTCCTTAGAACCACTTTCAAGACCAGAGGACATTATGATAGCGACCTTGATTTTCCTTAGGCGATTTCTGTTGACTAATCAGATCAATCTAGAACAGTGGTTCTCAACCTTCCTAATGCCACAACCCTTTAATACAGTTCCTCATGTTGTGGTGACCCCCAATTTCATTGTCACAAATTGAACATAATTAAAGCATAGTGATTAATCACAAAAACAATATGTAATTATATATGTGTTTTCTGATGGTCTTAGGCGACCCCTGTGAAAGGGTCGTTTCGACCCCGCTGATCTAGAAAGTCAGCGGGACTGGAGCGGCCGTGACGTGGGCAGGAGCACACTCTGGTTCAGAGTGAAACCAGACCCGGTGCTCCAGGAGCTGCTCCTACTGACGGTCTTGCTGCAGCAGGAAGACTTCCTTGCTCACAAAGGGGTGACTCTACTTGTTCACAAATGCAGGGGAAGCCTTTATAAAGAGCTTTATACAACTAGAGGAAATGAAACTTAAAAAAAATAATAATAATATGCTGTAAAAATAATAGACAGGATGGTGCAGGTCGGAGGCAGTTCAAATCCCAGGTTGGCGCTTTCAACTCCCCCAAGTCTGATTCCCCATCTGTAAATGACACCAACCTCCGGGTGCTGTTGTCAAGTGTCTGAAAATGCTTAGGGCAGTGCCTTGCACACGGGATAGCTGTCAGGTTCCCAGAAGCTTGTCACCACTTGCAGGCGAGGAACTCCAGTGAACCAGAGCGGCTGGAGGTCGGGACGAGGCCCGGGGGGTCTCCAAACGGGAGACTGGGGCACAGAGCCTGACCTGGTCCACCAATGAGCAGTCGCACATTTTCCCTCTACGTCTCTCCCACTCAAACTTCAAGTTTTGTTCCAACGATATTTTTTTGACCTTGTTGTTTTTGTCTAGGAAGAATTTAACAGTAATATGGAACTCATCATTCCCACCATTCTGGACCTAGTTTCTTTTTTAAAAAAATATCCCACGGCACTTTAAGGCCCAGCATCTTGTAGGCAAACTCCCAGTCCCGCAAAAGTCTCAGCCTCCACACCCAGTAAGAGGACAAAGGAAAACGCAGAGACCACCTAGCCATTCCCTACTTGGAAGAGACTGGGAACTAAGATCCAGAAATACCTTGCCCAAGGCTGAGCCACCGAAGCAGGCCATAGGAGGCTGGAAGGCGAGTGTATGTGCGATGCCTGCTGGCTGCCGGCATGGAGGGAGAGGAATGGCGAGCAGACGGCCAAGATGGAACCCACTTCCTCCACAAAGAGCGCCCTCTCCTCCCACAATGTGCAGTCTGCAGGGAGCTGTGTGTGCTCAGCCCTCTGTGTAGGGCCATTAAACAGCAAACACAGAAAGCCAGTCCGAACTCCTCCAACCCAGCGCCTCCCCGCTTCCTCCTGTGAAACCGCCCTCCCCCTCCCGCTGGGTCTCCGGGGGTGGGGAAGGTGAATCATGAACCAGAGGACATTTGGCCAGGAGACACTGATCACTCCTTCACTTTACCGCCTTTCCCTAAGACTTTGGAATGACACATACTGATGTAAAGCATGAGAACCACAGTGCTATCGTGGGACTTTATGAAACTGCAAACATTCAATCTCAAGAAAAACAGCAATCCCATATAAACTCAATACAGATGTTCCAACTTCTTTGTTTCATTCTTTGGGGATTCTTAACAATAAAAATCCCCAAACCAGAGTAAACCGTTAGCAAGCACCGAGGAAGTAGAGACCCCACCTGTGAAATGCTTTATTTCACTCTTGAGGTCCCTCAGAGCACACTGACCGACTTCATGGCTACCCGCTCAACAGCAGATAAGGATGTGATATAACAAATAGTCAATGCCGAACAGGAACACGTGAGGAGGTCCTCTGGGCGGACCCTGCACAGCACACAGCACAGTGTGCGGCTTCCAACGCTTTTCCTACGGCCTCTTCATTTCTGCCCTTCACTGCTCCCAACCATGTACAAAATGCAGTCCTTTCACAAGCTTTTAGAAAGTTTTTATTGGTTACAATGATATAAAATGTATCATTTAACGTTACCCTAGTTATTAAGTGCTTGCTAGCAACAGCATAAAAAACTTTTGTACATCTGACAAGCTCAAATGATGTTTCATCCTGGAAGGGATAAACAGCAAACAGCACTCTTAGCCGGTCTGTCTACAATTAGCCTCTTTCTCTCTTAAAAGGCTACATTGGTTCAAATCAACAGACAATCCCTTTTGTATGTCAAATTGTAAATTTTAATGTTTTCATTAAAATAGTCTTTTATATCATAACTCTCCAACAAGAAACAGTAAAATAACTAACAGCAAACTCCAGTACAAGAACACTCTCCAGATTAACAACTCAAACACAAATGTAAAAGGCAAATCACAATACAATTGAAGCATCCAAAACAATTTAAATAATTTTAAATATTTTATTTTTAAACTGCTACAAATGCTTTATACAATATTTCAACACAAAAGTCCCCAGAACAGAAATGTAACAAAATGGGAATGATAGTGAAAGGATTAAAATGGCACAAATTCACCAAACAAGTATTAAACTACACATTTTAAGAGGTAGATTACTTTTAAAGTTGAAAACAAAAGAAAAAAACACATGAATAACCTAGCCATTTCCCACCAACTCAGTCATTAATTAGGGTGAAAGCATATATAATGTATGGAGAAATGATACACCCAGGAAAAGGCCAATTTGTAGTTTTTAAATCTCTATTAGAGACTGCAGTGTAAGCCTGGTATGTAAATTTATTTTTACTTTTTTACTTAAGTGCAGACATACACCTTTCTAGGCCTGAGATGCATCCTAGGCATCGGTATATTGCTACATAGCCTCCCATAACATAACAGTTATAAATTAGTGCCACATAGTTATTCGAGAGGATGTCCATCTGGATAAACACACATGAAACTGGAAGAGGCATAAAAAAGGAGTCCATATCCAATCCGGTTTCCTCTCCATTATGCTGGCCATCAGCTTGTGATTAAAAAAAAAAAAAAAAGCAGGCAGAGAGAGAAGCTAAATGCCTCTGTCTGTAATTAACTTAAAAGAAAGGCATCAAGAGCTGGTGTGTGACCAAAACTTCTTAAAACAAGTGCATTAGAATTGTCATCCCTGAAATCTACAATAAACCACTGATAAAAAAAGAGAACTTGCTTTGCAAGGTTAGGTTCAAATCACTCCTTCCTCTGCTATGTGCCAAAACCAGGGCCACACTCACATCTGAGTTATCAGTCCTGTGATGATGGGCCAGTTCATCTAGCCCGTCTTACAGCACCTCTGGCATCTCAATCACCCAGGTGCCCAGCACGTGTTGGGCACCAGCGAAGAAGCAGATGCCTGACTCTAACCAGGGCAACAAGAAGCCTGCGGATTTGTGAGACAGCTTCAACTGGTCTTGCAAGCTTGGTAGATTTCGCATCCTTTGTCGTAGTGCTTATCCTAAGTTGAGCATGCATTATCTTTATTTAGTCAATTAAGGTTTGTTTTGTGTGGGGGGCTTTTCTACAGGAAGTTCCTAGAAAATAAGAAAACTGAAGATAAATGACAACATAACACAACCTTACATGAATTGACCATGTTAAAGAGAAGGTGAGATGATCCATATGACAAATGTTAGGACAGTAACAGGTTGATTCTGGAAGTGTGCAGCTACTTGGGGGCCCTACTCAATAGGCACACGCTGGCCAGGCCCCAGCCCTATCTGGAGTGGTGTGGCAGAGATGGATATGGGAGGAAACATCGTTTTATTTCTGTAATAACCTGTGGTGAATGCTGGGGGCTGGCTCTTAATCACAGATGGCTATGATGAAACACGCAGGAGGAGGTGCTGCTGCCAGTGCTGTGGGAAGTCCTTCAGTACACAACAGGGTGAGTAAAGCGAAATCACTGAGAACAGAGAGAAGTGAGTATTTCTGACGAGGTGCCATGAAATCATCCCTGAATAAAATTTACAAGTAGAAATCTACTGAAAGGGAAGACGACTATAGTTAAAACAACTCCTTACCAGTGTAACGCAACAAGTATGTACCAAGGACGAGGCCTGCTAAGCCCTCATGATAATCTCAGGCCTGAGTTCAGGAATCCTGGTTTTATACCAAATGGGCTAAAGGCACTAAAAAGAGAACAAACCCCCTGAAGAAATGCCCACTCTTGTGCCCAGATAATCAGAATATGATGCCCTGTCTTCACAAATTTATGGTCACTTGTAAATGGACCCCTTTTAAAACACATCCTTCTGATGTGTCCACAGCACAGTTCAGTGACAAACACCAAGGGGGGTCAGCTAGCGGGGATGCTGCTGCTGCCACCTACCAGTGAGAACAACAGTTTTCTTATCTGATTCTCTGTGCTTCCTTTTAGGCCAATTTCACTCTAGCATTGTAACCCTCTGTTAAACAATGAAACCAATGAAACAAAGCAAAATAATCACAATAAACTGGAGGAAACAGAGATACAATTTTAGTAGGCACTTTGGTCCCCTGTGGTCTTCTTCCAAAAGCACTGGATGAGTAAGAGGCTAACTGAATGAACTTGATAAATGTAGTGACTCAGAGAACTTTTCTTTACCCTTGAATGGTATAAATGGGATCCAGTACAAAATGATTCTCTCAGACAAGACTGGAGACAAAGGCGGGTACGCATAGTGCATTCTAAAGCATCAACCACCCGGGCATGTTTTGTAGTACAGTCTGTAAAAATGATGACATATTCTGGCTCTTTATCTTTGGAAAGGACTTGAGTTCAAGAACCTCCTATTGTTGAGGAACTTCCAGAACAAAGACAGAGTACAAACAGGTACAGTTAAAACACTACAGCAGGCCACTATAATGGCTAATAGGTGCTTATGCATATGGCATGGCCAGAGGCCAGATGCTGAGTAAGATCTATAGTAACTAATTGTTTAGTACATTTCTGAAGTAGCTTTTTAACTATCAGTCTTGGCTAACAATTCTTCTCTACATCATTCTTTAGCCATGACTTAAGGCACACGGGCACCCAGAATTCTACCTCGTCAGCTGTGCACTGGTAACAGTACCTTTGGATCCTCATGACCTCCCCAAATGGCAGACCACTCCCCAGCGAGCTCTAATTCTGCTTGTCTGAAACACCAAAGACTTTTCAGACACTGAGAGGGATAACCAAGAAAGCCTTGAGTCCGGCAACTCCCTCTGAAAGGACAAGATTTTGAAGTATTTTGCAGAAATCCTATCTGATGGTGAGCTTTTCACAAGTTTGACCCGTAGGCATTTTTCAGGAAACAGCAGGAATCCCAAGAAAGTGCGTCAAACCAAGGTTATTTAAATGATTTAGAAAGTTTGAGAAGTCAACATAACCAATTTAACTATTACCCTATGTTTTTGTCACTAAGAACACTTCTGAATATAGGGAGGACACAAATAAAACAGCAAAATCACCTCAAATCTAAGATGAACTCTTACATCATTACTGGGAAACAAAGGCACTGACGGCCACCTGACTTGCCCTGGGTTTCAGCATGTGCCCGGCCAGCCAAGGAGCCTGGCCTTGCTGCAGTTCTAAGCATACTCCTGGCTGCTGCCCCTTTGGGATCCGGCCTGTGTCACCCTTTGCTGGAGAGAGGAGGGGTGGGGAACTTAAGGCATTTTAAAATGAGTACGGTGCATTTTGTTTTAAGCCATGAGGCAAGTTTTTTGAATGAAAACTATAGAAGCATGAATCATGGAAGCATTCTCCGTTACTATAACTATGCTTGAATCACAGAAACATTGACGAGATTGCAATGTGGTTTTAATGGCCTCAGAGATCCATTTTAACAGAAGAAACCACCTATAATCCAGAAAAAATAAAAGTGACACTGAGATATTTCCCAAGATAGGGAGGAAGTTTAAGAGAATTTCATCTTTTCATAACAGGGTCCTTTTGAGAGCTTTTCATAGTTTCAAATTCAGTTCACACTGGCCCTAAAAGAAATGGCCCCCTTTTGTGAGTCCTGGGTCTGAGATAAAGCTAGGCGGTATCCATCTCTGCAGCAGCCTCTAACTTAAGCAACCCCATTTCCTTTAAGTGCTTATGTCAAAATTACACAGGAAAAAGAAAAAAAAGCCATTGGGCAAGTATACTGTTCGCTTCCAACCGTCTTTCCCGCCCCCACGCTCCGGAGCTGAATTCCTCAGGCCCTGGGAGACAGCTTACCTGAAGTCCTTCAGCTCCTGCTTGCCACTGCTGTCCTCCCTTCTGCTTTCACCCAGGTCGGCAGCAGCTGCCAGCTGGAGGCTTCGGGTGATGGGCCCGCCACTCCGTTCTCTGGATTTTACATTGAACCGGTCTGTTCTTTTCTTACCGGCCAGAGCGGATTTGCTTTGTAAGACGGCCTTGCTTTTCTGTACCCTCACGTGCAGGCTCCGGGCCGTCTTGCTCGAGAGCTGAGCAGAATGATTCTTGGCCACAGCTTTGGGCTTTTTCCCCTCAACATGAGTTATTTTGGCCATTCTGATTGGACTCGAGTTCCTTAAAGAGGAGGTTGGTTTCTTGGACTTCCCCGAAGCTGCAAATTTGACATTCTGCTTGGACCTGAAGGACGAGGAGGGCAGTGGGACCTGTGCGGGGCCTGAGCTGCGAGCTCTAGTCTTGCCCAAAGGAGCCTGCGTGTTTTGCATTTTAATCTCGGCATCTGCGGTCCGTCTGCGGTGGTTGCTGCTGTTTCTGTCACTACTTGCAGGTGACACATGCCCACCTTTTTTGGACGAATGGGAAACTTTTTTTTTGGGAGGAGAAAGCGGTTTTTTGGGACAGCTGAAAGCAGCATGCTTATTCAGGCTTCCTATGTACGTGAACTCCCGATGGCAATACGGACAGATGTGTGAGGACTCTGAAGCATTTTTTAAGTCCGCCTTCTGCTTGGCAGATTTGTTTTTTTGCAGGATTGCTTTCTGAACAAGCTGGTTTTTTTTCTTCAATGCATTTAATTTGAGCTTATTTGGTGACATTTTGCTGAGTTCGACACTAAAGTTCAGTCTTTTGGGTTGTCCCATTCGTCTAAAGGCATTTTTCCCAGAGTTCTCCAAAACCACCACGCCGTTTTTGGGTTGCACCGTCTGTTTCAGCGGTACTGGGTTTTTCCTAGGGGTGTACCTCTTCTTGTCGCTGGCAGAAGCGCAGGCCAGGATATGCTTGTGTAACTCGGGCATGTTGTCTACACCTTTGCCGCACTTTGTGCAGCGAATGGCAGTGCTAAACGTCTGTGGAATGTTGTGTGTAGTGAAGTTGGTGGCCGTCACACCGATACCCATGGGGTTTCGGTGATGGTACTGAAATGGAGGCGGTTTAAAGCTTGGGTAATGTTGATTGAGACCCAATCGAACATCTGGATCTTTCGTCTTTATCCCAGAAGCCATTATTTTTATGGTCGTGTAAAGCTCTTCAGAAGAATCATTTAACTCCTCTTCCTCTTTCGACGTTTCTAAAGGATCTTCCGGCAAACTCTGCATATGCTCTGCGTGGGCCTTGCTGGGATCTGTAAAGTTCTGCGGCCTCAGGGTGCCACTCTCAAACTCGTGGTGTGTGCACACCTTATCCGGGTGCAGATCTCGCTGGTGCTGCTGCAAATTGCACAAAAAAGCAAATTCTTTTTTACAAACTGAACACACAAAGATATTCCCAACTCCATGAAGCAAAAAGCGATGTTCTGACAAGTCAGTTTTAGCCTTAAAAAGCTGCACACAAAATTCACATTTGAAGGGCCATTCTTCAGCATGAACAGATAAATGTTTGGTTAGATCTTTAATGGAAAGAAAAGGTGATTCACACACGTTGCAGACAAAGTTTTTGTTGAATGTTTCCTGAACAATATCCTGTTCAACTGCAGACGGGGGTTCTTCCCTGGGTTTCAGATCTTCATTCTCTAATTCCTCCTGTTTGAAAGATATCATGGGGAGGGAGGCTTCCAGATTATCCCCAGAAGAAACAACGGATGACACTGCTGACAGAGGAGGTGGTGAGGGGGAAGAGGAGGAAGATGAAGAGAATGAAGATGAAGATGCAGAAGATGATGAGAGTGTTGGAGGCCCCGGAGAGGCAGCAGACATGAGAGGCTCTACGGAAGGAATGGGAGAAGGCGAGGGAGACACCGTAGGAGAAAGAATCGGAAGTGGGGACTGTGCAGTAGCATTTGAGAGTGGAGAGGGACACGGGAGAGGAGACGCCCCGGAAGAGGGGGCTGGAAGAGGTATGGTAGGCAGGAGTGGAGGAGGTGGTGTGGCAACAGTTAGCACAGGAGGACAGGGTGGAGGGGATGAGGGGTGTGTTGGCATCAAGAGAGGAGGCAGCTGCCCCGAGGAAAGAGAGGATGTCTGGCAGGCAGGAGATGAAGGAGAAACATCAGGTGGGTGCTCCACAGGAGGGGCAGATAAACTCGTGTCAGGCCCAAGGTCAGGATCTGCTTGGGGATCCAGGGATTTACAAGGACTCGGGCTCCTGGTGACATCTGCCGTGTTTTCGATGGGCACGCCGATGCCATTGTATTCATTGAGAAGGACCTTCTGCAGCATGCAGGTGGTCGGCTTCTTCTTCTTGACAGCACCGCAGGCTGGCTGTGCCACGTTGCTGTCTTTGAATTCCTTGCTTTCTGAGTCCCCACAAGGCTTTTTATGCACACTGAGATCTAACACAGACTCCCACTGGACCGGAGGCTTGCCGGAACCCTCAGTCTTCTGTTTGACACCGCTGGATAAATCCAGTGGCTGCTGGTTGCACACAGGGCTAAAAGTGGAACTGGCGGCCCACTCTTTGGATACCTTGAATTCATCAAAGCATGGTGGGCTCACGGTTTCCCTCTCGTCTCTCCCAGACAAACTCCACACCGGGGAGGAGTTGCTATGACTTTCTAACTTGGGCTTTTTGGAACCCAGAACTGCATCAGTCCACACTACTTTCCCATCGCTTTGCTTTCCGAAGTCTCGAAGGGCAGGACTGTGCTGTGGAGAGCTGGGAGGGGAGCTGGTCCGCCGCTTAAACCTACTGGAGGTCACAGGCAGCATCGACGCAGGAGCCGACACACAGACAGGACCTAACTTAGTGATCTCAGCTGCCAAAATCCCTGCAGGAGGAGTTAGTTTATCCTGGGTTTGAAGGAGCTGCTTGAGCTTTGACGACAAGAACACGCCTTTCTCTTTGTGGAGAGACACCGCCTCCGTGGTGGAGATGCTAAGGGGCAGGCTCAAGGAGCACGAGGGTGCTATGGGCTCAGGCTCTGCTTCAGCTTTGATTCTGGGTAACACAGGAGGACTAGCAGTTCTCCGTCTCTTGGACTCACTGTTTGTGCTGCTGGAAGGCTCTTTAGGAAGATTATCTGCTATGGGGACCTGTGTGGTCTTTATATTCTGAGTAATTTCCACTGTAACTGGAGTGAGCAGACAGTTTATACCATACAAGTCAGCCGAACTGGACTCCATCTCAATCACATCACAGTTACTGGTGCTGCTGCTGGTTTGAATTTTACCATCAATATAGTAATTTAAGTTCTCAGAGATATTGCTAGAAATGTCCATGATGTACACGTCATCTGCCTCCCCTTCCTCCTCGGGTTCAGTGCTGGGAACGTAGACATTCTGGGGGGGCTGGGCCCGCTCTGCGGGCGGCTGGGGCTCTTCCAGGAGGCCTCCTTTTCTCCGCACACCTTTGGGAATCAGGTGACGTTCATGAACCCTGCGCTGGTGCCGTCTCATATTAGTATGAGTGCCAAAAACCTTCTTACAGTATTTGCATGGATGAAGCTCTTTAACTTCTCCATTCTCTTCTACAACAGAAGAATTTACTGTTTCTTGGGAAGCTTTCTCTGAACTCAAGATCAGACAGTCTTGCCCAAGATTGGGAGGAAGCGAGTCATCTTTTGGAGTGACACTGTCTCCAGATTCTTTGCCATCAGCTGGGTCCTCTGATGGCTGTAGTGTTAGGCCGGCTTTTCGCTTTAACCCTGCCTCATGGCGACGCTCATGCCTCCGCCTGTTAATTTGGGTGCCGAATGCTTTCCCACAGTACTTGCATTTGAAAGCATGGTTGACTGTAGATATATGGATGTGCATGTGCCGTTCCAGCCCCTGTTTGGTTGTAAACTTCCTTTCACAATGCTGACATGGAAACATTAATGTTTCAAATACATCACCATTGGCTTCTTCCTTAGTTTTGGGAATTTTGATAACAGGAGTTACCTCTGGAGAGTCTTCAAGAGTTTCTTTTGAAATGTTTTTTGGTTCTTCTAATAAATCTTCTAGCTTCTCATCACACCGTATTTCTGGCTCTTTCACAGAACTTTCATTTGGCATGTCAGCTTCTTCTTCCCCCTCTTCTTCCAACCCATCGTCTTCCTCCTCTTCCTCCTCCTCCTCTTCCTCCAAGTCATTCACCTCACAATTTGTTGCTTCTAGCTTCTTGTCTGGTTCTTCTGTGTGCAGCTCGCAGGCAGGGAGAGGGGTTCCTAGTTCTGGAAGCACATCCTGATTAACCACCTCCTGAACAGCTGTCTGCTCAGCTGCTGGAGCTGAGGGCTTCTCATCCTCTTCTTTGGCACCTGAAAGCAGAGGGAAGTAGAAGCATGGAGGTGAGGGCAAAACTAGCCGATTTAAGATCAATTCTTATTATTCAAGTTATTTCTCTCAGTACTTAAAATGTGTAAGGAAGGTTATGATTAACAACAACAACTCTACATTCTCATTTATAAAGTTGTATTGCACTTAAATCCATTTCTTTCATTCATTCATTCATTCAGCTAATATTTACAGAGCACCTGGTATTAACCAGACAATACACTGGGCAGTGAGGAGACATAGGTGAACAAAGAGTCACTTGGAGCTTAGATTCTTTTCTGTGTTTAGTCATACATATATAAATATTTTTATTTATAGGAATTGTGGTGCCTAAAATTTTGTTGAAGTAGCAGACACTGAATTTCAGGAGACTAGTTGTGAATTCCAATTTCTCAGGATTCCAAACTGAAATAAGCTAAATATATTACCTACCAGGTTAGATTCTTAGTGGTCTTCCTTGAATGGAATGATTCTCTCCTCCCTTCCTGACTAAATCTACATTTTTAGAAGCTAGAACAGTTTCCAGAATCATATGATCAGGATTTTTTCAAGTAAAAGTAACTTTAGAGATCATCTCTTCTAAGCCTGATCAAATTATTAGCAACTCAGGAGTCTCAATGCCCAAGAAGAAACCCAGGTGGGCAGGGAAGGACTCACTGGTAAGGTGACAGTTGAGCAGAGGCCTAAAAAAAGTGAGTCATGTGAATATGCAGGGGAGGGGAGCCCTCTGGATAGAGTAAACAGCAGATACTAAAGTTCTGAGTCAAGAACTTGTTGGATGTGTTCAAGGAATAGCAAGGAATCTGGAAAGACTGTGGGGGTGAGGGGGACTGGAGGAAGGCAGGAGAGCAGAAGATGAGATCAGAGGCCAACTCACACAGGACCTTGCAGGCTGCTGGCCTTAACTCGGAGTGAAACAGGGAGCTGAAGTTCTAACAGAAATATGATATAACTCACTCATATTCAAGAGAATCACTTCTGGTACAAGGAAGATATGAAGTTCCAGGAGGATAAGGGTGGAGGCAGGGAGCCAAGAGCTGCATCCTGCAGGAGAAGGGACAGGGTGGGGGCTAGGGTGGCAGGGGAGGTGGTGGGAATGATCTGACTCTGGATACATTTTGGAGGTAAACTAACAAGATGTGCTTGCTAACTAGCTGTGGTGAGGGAGATGTCAAGGAGCCACAGCAACCGCAATAATCCTGTTTGCTAAGCAGTAGGAAACTGAGGAAAGAGCAGGTGTGGGCTATGTGTGTGTGTGCTGGAGGAAAGTAGAGTTCATTTTGATGTATTAAAACTTTGAGGTACCTGACAGCTATCCACGTAAAGATGTTAAGCAGTTATGGATGACTCGAGTTCAACAGAGGCTGAGTCTAGAAATGTACAAATCCTTAGACACAAAATAGTATTTGGAGCATGGGACTGGGCGAGGTCACCTGGAGAGTGAATGCAGACAGAAGAGAGGAGGGAAGACTGCCCCCAGATGACTCCAGTACTTAGAGGTCAGAGAAATGACCAGTGAGGTAGTTGGAGAATCGAGAGAGTGGTGGCTTAGGCTAAGTAAACAAAGTTTCAAGGAGGGAGTGATCAGCTGTGTGCAGAACTGCTGAGGGGTTGGGTAAGATAAGGACTGAGAATGGAGCATTCCCTTTACCAAGGTGGGTGTGTGGTGATCATGGTAACAGTTTTAGTGGAGTAGTGGGGACAAATGCCTAATAGAGTTCCTAAAAGAGGGTAAGGAGGGAGAGACAGGGAGACTATAAGCAACTCTTTCAAGTTTAGCTATAAAGAAAAGCAGAGAAATGGAATAGCGGTTGGGAGAAAACCTAGGGAGAGCAGGGGACTCCCAGACAGGAGCTGTCACAGCGCATCTACTGCTGACAGAGAGTGTCCTTCTCCACAGTACCACCTGTCTGTTGAACTAGGCCCCTTGCACTATATACACGAGTTAGAAAAGCTCTGGGACTTCCTGGCTTGTTAACTGAATCGTCCCCCCTTTCGCTGGGCAAGTATTTACTGTATGCCAGTACTAGGCGAACAACACTGTCAAGATCCTTATCCTTATAGAGCTACAGGAAAGCAAGCAGGCAACACCACTGTCATAAATCAATGGTTACGCCTGTGGAAGTACGTGCTGCTACAGAAGCACACAAGAGGAACACTGTATGTGGCTTAATCAGGGGAGGCTTCCTAGATAAAGTACTGGGCAGTCTGAACGTGAAGGTCAAGGAGAGAAAAGGAAAGGCAGCAGGAGGAATCAAAACATGTAGCACACTGTGAATTATTCTGGACTTACAGGTGGGCAATGGGGAACCATTAAGATATTTTAAAGCCAGATGGGAGGATGCCAGATGGGAGATTTTGGCTGTGATGTGGATTAAGGGACCGGGAAGACACATTACTGCAGGCAACCAATACTGATGCAGTGGTATTAGAAGGGAGATGCTGCTGCCTACATTAAGAGATGTAGCAGTGGAGGCAGAAAACAGTGGCCAGACTATCAAGATAGAAGAGCCTGTCACAGACCTGGTGAACGCCTGGACACAGGGGAAGTGGGGGCTAAAAAGGCCAACTGTGCCAAGCTCTCTAAATGCAAGGTTTCCTAGGAGTATCCGTCTTACTTTTACCCACATGCCACCATTTTACTGGCAACGAGGCTACTGCTTCTAAACAGACACCAGTCTTCCCACCCTACCCCCCAACAAATTTCATAAATTCCATGAGTTTTCCACAAACTGAGAAACCAGTCATTTGATGGTGGTAATGTATTTCAAATTAGGAGCTAAGTCCCTTTTGAAATACTACATGTTCAACACAGACCCAACATGTTGCTAAAAAAAAGTTGGAATGAGACTACAGAAATTGAAAATAACATCTGTAAGGCACAAAAATTTCTTTATGGAGTTCTTTTTGGGCCAAAATCTGTGGCGTCTTTTAATGGAAAAAAATATATAAATGTATTATTTTCTCTCTCTGTGATTGGTAAACAATTTCAGATTTGAAATTGTCCAAAGCAATATAAACCAAAACACAGCTCTGCTCACTAGTAAGGCCCACACCAAAGTGTGTCCATGTGGTCGCTGAGTTTTAAACATAACGGGAGGTTTGGGGAACAAAGGAAGAGTCTGGACTGCTTGCTCAGACCACTTTTTTAAGAATACGCAGAACATTCAGTAATGACAACTACGCTGTACAGAGCCAATCACACTTTAACCAGTTATTCCACAAAAAGGTAAATATTAATTATCTTTTTTCATGGGGCCTGATGTTGTATCAGGAAAAAAATAACTGTCTTGAATTTTCGAAGGGGGAAAGGGGCTCCTGGATTTTTGTTTTAATTCTGCCACTAAACGTAGGGAGGGTCCTTAGTATTTTTGTTGTTCAAACAAATGTCTTAGCAAATCAGCGGGCAGAACTTAGTTTTATAAGGTTCTGGGAAATAAACTTGTCCATTCTTGCTTCATAAAATGCCACAGGAAATTACAATCCTTTATGAACGTCATCACCACCAAAATGGCTTAAAAAGAATAAAAAATATTGTTGGTGGGTTTTTTTCTCTACAAATGTTTCTTGAAAGTCACAAGCCTTCATTTTGAAATTGGCCTATTTGGGTCACTATGAACAACTCTTGAGCAAGCTCCGATCTTTGCATAAATTGACCACATAACAAATTAGGACATAGCTCCCTCTTTTCTAATAGCAATAGTCTCAATATGGTGGCTCAACTGAGCAATGTGCCTTTCTGATTAACTTTCAATCCATGTCTCTGAATTCTTACAGCATGGAGGGCCTAGAATATTAGTCCTCAGAAGAGACCATATGCCGAACCGGTTTGGCTCAGTGGATAGAGCATTGGCCTGAGGATTGAAGGGTCCTGGGTTCGATTCCGGTCAGGGGCATGTATCTTGGTTGCGGGCACATCCCCACTGGGGGGGCGTGCAGGAGGCAGCTGATCGATCTCTCTCATCGATGTTTCTAACTCTCTATCCCTCTCCCTTCTTCTCTGTAAAAAATCAATAAAATATATTAAAAAAAAAAAAAAAAGAAGAGACCATAGACAATTTAGTAGGAAGAAACACGAGATAAAATAGGAATTAAAATTCTAACAAAGGAACACTTTTCACTCTGTACATTTTTCATTCTGATATATAAAATCAAGGGTATTTAATATTTTAAGTAATTTTTTAACTGAACTACAAAACATACTTAAAGTATGCAAAACGTAAGTATAGAGCAAGATAAAGTGTTTACAAGTAAATACACCAATGTGCCCACCCCACACATCAGTGGACTGCCCCCCCGTCTGCCCCTGTCAGTCTGACTCCTGTCATCATAGATGTTTTTTGATGGTTTTGAACTTTGTAAATTATTTATAAATGCAATCATATAGAATGCTTCATTTTATTTTAACCAAGCATAATTTGATTTCTAACAAGGAAGGTCTTTAGTACGTTTTTGAAGGGGATGGGGAATGTGAAGGGCTTGTAGGGGACCTTCTTGCTGTTTAACCTTTTCTTAAATGACTCTCAGACAGGCATGCCGAAGAAATACAAAATTATAAATGGTGATACATACCCAAATCATACAAGCCCAACACCCCAGCCTACCTTCTGCAGAATCTCTCATATTGGCAGAGGTGGGATCTGGCTCGCTTGTCTTCAGCTGTATGTCTTCAGTTTTGTTTCCTTTGTTTTTATTTTCCTGGGGTTTTTTCTTCCCTGAAACAAATAAACCATTTATTTATTTATTTATTTGTTCGTTCATTCATTCATTCACTCACTATTACCCCGAATTCTTGAAGGAGACAATCACTAATATAATCAGAACAAACTGTCTATTTCTGGGCAACTATCACTTCAATCCCTAAAGAAAGGAATAGATGATGAATACAAATACTTTTAAGTCACACCAGAGAAAAAAAACCATAAATCATGTATTTTTTAGAATCTTGGGCACTAGTTGCCTCATAACTCTAAGCAACTATCAAACTAATAGATAATATATTCTAGAAAAGTTAACAATACTGATGTCACAGGAAAATTAGATGATAGCTCTCAGTTTTAATACCATACACATAAGAGGGACTGGCAGAAATTCTCCTAAGAAGCACGTAGGAAAAGCAACACGGGATAACTTGGGGCCCTTTTAGTTAAGATATGAGCACCTATAATTGTCAAAATAAAACAACAGAAGCAGAGATCCCACTGAATTGTAAGGAATACACATGCACAATGGCTCAAATAGCAAAGCAGTGTAATTATGAATAATTCACTGTGGCCGGCCGGCACGGCACTCTGAGGGTCCTGAGGGACTCAAGTCGAGGTCCAGAACAGTTCAATATTTCATTAACGATTTGGAAGCTGGAATTCAGGAAACATTAACTGAATTCCAAGTGATACCACAGTTCAGAAGATAAGAGGAAAATGCAGCACATTTCTGACAAGCTGGAACAGTGAACGCAAGTCGCCAAGATTCTTAGTAAAGATAAACAATGCTAGACTGGTTACTACTACTGGAGGCTCAGACGTTTGATCTCATTAGGATTTAACCAGAATTTGCAACCCCTCTTTGCCATTTTTTAAATTCCAAGTTTCTTATGCCTGGTAGCTTTTATTTTTCAGTTTTCATATTCAGAACAGGTCCTATCACCTTTCCCAAACAGTTCCCTTCTCTTTCTGCAATGCTCTCCTCAACCAGGCTTCATATAGCCTCCTGAGCTTTCTCTTTTGCAACCAACAGCCGCCTTGATCTCTAATTTAGTAAAATGACAAACTAGAAAACATTGGCAGTTTCTGGAAAATGGTATTCTCCATAACAGAGAATCACTACGGAGCAGCATAATTAATTAAAGTGTAGGTAACAGATGAAATTTAAGATCAGAGACACAAAATATTATCACTGCAAAGATCATAATGATTAAAAATAGAAACATTTGTAAACAATACACACCAGATATTAATCCTAAAAAACATCACCGGATTTTGAGAAATAAATTTAAGAGATTCAACAAGAAAAAATGAATAAAATACTTAATTAGCCATTTAATGTTGGTCTTAAAAATAAAATTCTAAAATACCATTTTGAATCCCTAATTCTTCAGTAAGAAAACAGAAGTTTTCTGCAACTGCATAAGAAAGAGTTCACTCAAACACATATCTGAAAACAAGGCAATCCATTCGTTTCCAAAGGCAGCTAAAAAGGAACTCAGAATTCACTGGAACCACGCCCTGGTGGGCCCAGAAGCAGACTCTTCATGGAGCAGGTAGATTTACGTCTCCGGGTGGGAGGATTATAAACCCATGCCCTCTGCAAGGGGCAAGGCCATGAAAACATGTGACATGGCCACAAGTCACCTCCTCTTTCAAGTCTTTCTCCCTCAGTCAACAGCACTGGCGTAAATCTGATAATGACAAAGGCTCCTGAGGAATCCAGTTGTGCTTTAGGGGGTTTGGATTCTAACCTTTCAACCAGTTTTCTTATCCTCACGATGACATATGCCCAGTCCATCTCAGATTACTGGTAGCAAACAATGCAAATACCAGTGACTGGCTACTAACAGGAACTGCTCCAGTTCTGCAGGTCATGCCTCATAAAGACTCACGTCAGGACTCCTGCTGCCCTCAGACATTACATTCAAAAGTTATATTCAGAAAAATTTTCCCTGGATCAAAACCACAAATTTGTTGTAAGATATCAGTACCACCTCATGTACTCCAAACAGGCCAAGAAATCTGACCTTTCTTACTGAATTCTTACTTGCTACTACTTTCTACAGGTATGAGCTTTCAAAATACATAAGTACAGAGGTATGGTCTAAAGCTTCCCTCTTATGCCTAACCTTACTCACACTGTAAAATTTAATAGAAATACAGACATTAATTTATTGTACTACAGTCCCTTGCAAAAGCAATTCAAAGATTTTCTGCAACTTCTCAAGCACTATAGAGGCTAGTTAGCAGGCTATATAAAAGAGTAAATTGCCCTATGTGAACAAAGTACTAAGTGAGATTTCTAGATTTATGTTATAATAAAGCAAAGTACAACTTTAATAATACCATTCATTAATATGTACTCAGAACAAGATCACATAACTATCTAAAAGCTAAAAATATTATTTGAAGTTTTATTCTCTGCCTAAGGAAGTATGAGAACACCTAGCTGATACTGAATGTCAAATGTCTATTTTTGGACTCTCCAAACCTAACCAGTGAGAAATATCCCTCCTGCCCCCAGGTGCCCTCTTTCAAACCCATAACCAGGAAACCCTGATGCCCTGTGAAGAGAAGCCACTTTCAGCAGGAACATCTGCATCCTATTCAGAGGGCTCCCAAGAGCATCCCACCACAGGCCACTGGAGGCTGGATAGCAGGGGTTCAACTGTAGCTCAAGTGACACTTGGCCAGATCGCGCGCTGTTGTGGGGCTGTCCAAGGCATCGGAGGACATTCAGCAGCATCACTGACTCCCACTCACTAGATGCCAGTGTCACCTTCTAGTGTGACAACCAAAAGTCTCCAGACTTGGCCAAATGTCCCTGAAGGGGGGGGGGGGGGGGGTTTGTTCCCCAGGTTAAGAACCACTGGGCTAAACCAATATAATATGGGTTACTAAAGATAGGCGAGGTTCTGCAGTTTATACATTTATTATAAAATTTAAAGGAAATATTTGAATAACACTAATAAACCCAATTCTAAAAAAGGAATGGAACAATTAAATTTACCTCCCACGTTCCTTTCAGTAAACAAAGATAGACTTAGTTTATGACAGACATGCAACTATCATAAATCTAATGATCCTTCTTTCATGGACCTGAGATTATTTGGTACAGGAAATGTTCATCGGAACATCTAACACTCGAGCTACTTCCCATCAGGACCACAGACTAGGGCAGCCGTGGGCAAACTACGGCCCGCGGCCGGATCCGGCCCGTTTGAAATGAATAAAACTAAAAAAAAAAGACCGTACCCTTTTATGTAATGATGTTTACTTTGAATTTATATTAGTTCACACAAACACTCCATTCATGCTTTTGTTCCGGCCCTCCGGTCCAGTTTAAGAACCCATTGTGGCCCTCGAGTCAAAAAGTTTGCCCACCCCTGGACTAGGGTGAAGGAGCTACTGAAATCCCCTGGCCTACCTGTTTTTTGCAAGAGAAACCAAACGCCAGGGCCCCCAAAGAGACTCCTCAGTCTCTGACAGAACAGAAATTAGAACCTGGGAGTCCTGATTCACACGAAGGTATGCTTGGTGTCACTCACCAAGCCAAATATTGCAATTCAGGTATGGAAACTGCTCCATTTCCTTAAATCAGCACATTTTTTCTGATACTTGGTTTCTGTTCTTTATGTAATCAAATTAAAATAAAAAACAAACCTATAATCAAAGATAACCTGGATGAGGACTCTGACAAAGCGGAGAGGGGACTAGCTGGTTTCTCCTGTGAGAGCTGGTGTGGCAGAGCCCACTGGGAGCCTGGTAAGTACACGTGTGCACTTACCATCAGGTTCCTGAAGGGTCCTACACAGAGGCTACTGCCAGCTGCGTGCTCCACTTGCTCTAAACAAGAAAGATATAGGAATGAAACACGAGGAAAGTGAAATGGGAACAATGACAAAGAACATAATGAAGCACAGGACAAACTGTATGCTTATATATAAGGAAAGGAAATACACACACAAAGATGAAGAAAACGAAATGAAACAGAAAGAAAACAGCAGTTGTCTACTGCAAGGTCTCACCAAAAAATAAAAATAACCTTCGTGTTCTTAGGGATGGGATGTGGTATACTTACTCTCAGGCCTGTGCCGTGCCCATAGTGTAAAACTGATGTTCTTACCACTTAAGCACCACTCAGCTATTTAAGACCAGAAAGTCCCAATCCATGCCTCTCATTTCAGAGACACCCAAGGACCAGAGACGTGAAGTCATCTGCCCCAGGCCACACGACTAAATTAGCTCTAGAGTCAGAATTAAAACCCAAGAATGATGATGCTGCTAAAAGTGCTCCTTCTAGTACGTTTATTTCTTAAGACCAAAAATGGCATAAAAAGGATACCTTATTGTTTAGAAAGCACTTTATAACCCTTATTCACTCAGTTTCAAGGGCAAATGAAAGTGGTATAAAGACTTCTACTGCATTTATAAGAAAGGAACAAAGTGGAATGCGGATTTTTCTCCATTTCAATTTTATCTTATGCCAGAAACAAGTATCAGTCAACAGCACAGAACACCAATCTGAGCAAATATGATTAACCATTAAATAATATCAATAGAACTGGATTTTCTAGTGAAATAGTTGCCCTGGAGGGAAACCCGGCAGCCACGATGGGGGCTTTTAAGGACATGTGGAGCATTGCACTGCTGGCGCTTGGATGCGAGGTGCAAAACCAAAACTGCCTCAAGTGCCACAGGATTAAGTTCTGGACTATGTTGCACTCTCCCAATAAAGTGAATAAACACTAGGAAATTCTAGAGAATAATGTTTCACTTTAAAAATGTTCAGGCATCAGAGAGAATGCAAAATTCTAGAAGGATGGCATAAGGTACATTAAAAAATTATTACAACAGTGAAGGCTCCTGCATTCGGTGATTTGAAGGAATTACACGTAGAACCATATGTAACTCTACATGCGCTGCCTCCTCACTGGGGAACTACTCAACTATGAAGTATAAAATCACAATTCACTATCAGCACGTCTGTCTGATCTTTGGGGAGCTCCCCATCTTACTCGGATGCACAGCTGACTGCCAAACTGGGAGAAACCGCATCGGTGAGAGCCATGAAAGGTCATGGAAATGCATGGGAGGAAATGGATGGGCTGCCTGAACAGGGGCTGCCCTGAGCAGGGACCAACACCAACTCTCCAAAGGGTGGGAGGTGCGTGTGGCCTCGTTCCCCACCACTCCATCCAGCCCGTGATCCCTGCACCGGACTCTCCACTCCCCATGGTTACCTCTGCTCTCATCATTACAAAACCCAATTTCTTCACTTATTAGCCCCAAGTTTCTCCTCCACCTTTGGCATTTGATGGTCCTACCTTTTTTTTTTTGGAGGGGGGGGTTTGGGGGGGGGGAATGGTGCAGGGAGGGAGGATCTTACATTCTTCAGATTACTCTCCCCAGTCCTATGACACTATCACCTGGAAACTCCTGATTTCGCAACCATTCTTTCGTAAAATCTTCCTCTTCTTCCTGCCCAAAATGAGAGGGTCACTCGTAGGAATTGCAAGATCGGAAGCATGTTTTCACATGAGATTGAAGAGAGGCTCCAACCCAGTACTCTGCTAAGCTAAGGTTACAGACCGTAGAGAACAGAAGAGACACAAATGACAGAATTAAGGGGCTACATTAAAAGGTAAGAGAGAGTCCTGGCCCACGGCTCAGTGGTTAGAGTGTCAGCCTGCACACCAAAGAGACTCAGGTTCAATTCCTGGTCAAGGGCATGCACCCATCCCCAGTCAGGGCAATGGCAGGAGGTACCAATTGATGTGTCTCTCTCACGGCAATGTTTGTTCTTTCCTCCCTCCCTCCCTCCCTTCCACTCTCTCTCTCTCTTAAAAAAAAAAAAAAAATCAATGGGAAAAGTATCCTTGGGTGAGGAGTAACAAAAAAAAGAGAGAGCGAATTAATTAACAGTGCCATCTGCATTTCAGACAAGTTTGAGAAATTCATCATAAATAAAGCCATCATACATCTTTTTAAAATTTTTGAAAGGCAAGGGTGTAATTTTCGTGAAAGTAGGCCAGTGTGGCACTGATATCAGCACTGGGGATGACTGGTTCACAGAGGTAAGTCAGAATTCTGAAAGCAAATGAAAGCTTAACAGGGGGAGTGGGAGGGATAAAGGTCATATTAAATGAATTTTTATAGGATTAAAGACAGAAAAAAAACAAGTTCTCTAACAGATCAGGTAGCAAGGAAAGAGAATCAACAGATAATAGCAAAGCTGTTAGCTTAATGAATGGCCAAAATGATGTTATGTGTAAGCTGGTCAAGGGTGGTCAGAGCAAGGCCTCAGCTGTGCTTTACATCTGGTGGTAGTACAACATTCTGCAGCTGGTGTGAGAAGCTGGACACACATGTAAAACTAAATTTTCCACCAGGAATTAACAGTCCATTTCAATTATTTCAATATCCTTAATGTATGCTCAAAAAACCCAGAGGTCATCAAAAGCCACTGACAGGATGATCAGGCAACCTGGCACAGAACTATGAGGACCGGGCATCAGAAACTGTCACCATAAAGGTCAAAGGTTACACAGGGGGGATGTGTTTATCAGCTGATCAGAAGTGGCCCTTACAAATGGCCAAGGTGAGATCAGTGGGTAAACAAGCCACTTGGGGCCTTAGCCCATCAGTCCGTGTGTTTGAAAGAGAGACATTTGAAGCAATAAGATGCTGTAACAGTGGGTTTTTATGAACGTAATACGCTATACATTTTCTACAGATTTCTTTTAGACATGAAATAACTCTGAAATGTACGTGATGGTAAGAAATTCTGTTACGCTCCCTGGGCATAATTTCAAATCTTTTTTGTAAACTCGCCAAGAGCTGTCTGTAACCTGGAGGCAAATTATAAAAATAAAACCTCTCTCGTTTTAAGTTGGTCATGGTATTAAATCAGGACTCTAGACTTTGCTTCCAACAGAAACAATGGAAAAGTTCTGGATACTTCGGAGCTGCAGATCACAGTATAAATTCCTGGAATGCTTGCATCCCGCCAGGGGGGTGTGCCGCCTTTGCAGTCATGGCTCCTCCAAATGTCAGGCTGATGGGAAAACAGCAAAGAGCACATCTGAAGGGACCTTTAATTTCTCTAAAAAAGGTTTTTAGTGGCTCTGACTGGATAATTCCAAATCCTAGAAATAAACTTTTGTAAATTCAAATTAAGAAGTCATTAAATTTCCTTACACTCTTTGGAACCTCAGAAAGTCTTGTGGCATAAACAAAATTATTTTAGAAACTAATTAAATACCTCTGAAACTTAAAACTGTTATTCTGTTATGTTTTAAAATTATTTTAATTTCTAGCATTCTTCTAGTGGATTTTCAGGAGCCTTTATTTTACAGGGAAATAATATATACCTAAAGTCTGAAACCTCACATATAAAAAGTGAACTGGCGAATACAAAGTACAGAACTTAATTCAAGTTCAGGTATTAGTCCCCTGTGGCCAAACAAACCAGGACTGGGAGCTAAGCGGGACAAGTGCCTGGCAACCCCCTAAAACAGAGGGGACAGCCACACCCTAAAGAATTGTCTCAGCTAAAAGGAAAAGGCGTTTTTTTCCCTCTCAGAGCCCATGATAAAACATGTTTATAGAAATTTTAATAGAACAATGGTCAAAGCACTCAATAAAATCAGTCTACTGTTTATCCATCAACATAAACTGAGATGATCTACATTAAGATGTTGACAGATGGCTCTCATTGATGTGATTACTGATAGGGGCATAATACCTGTTTTCCTATCTGTTTGCATTTTCTAATTTTTCTAGGTAAACATTTGCTTACATTATGCAAAAAAAATAAAAGATTTTTCTTAAAAATACCTACAAACACAAAATTAGTGAGGCAATTGAAAATGTTTTCTTTGGTTGAGATTAATACATGTAATTTTATAAAATACAGTTTGGGAAAAGCCTTAACTTTCTCCTTTGCCTGCACAGCAAAAGGTCTTACTGAAGTGTTTCTCTGTTTTCCAACTCTCACCTGTACACCCCAGTGTAAGTGTCCAGAAAAGAAGCATTATCCCCAGAAACACCAAATCCACAAGACACGCAGTTATAAAGATTTAAAAGGGATTTAAAATATTCATAACAGACATTAAATCGTCAAAACTGCTTAAGCATTCAAATTGCCACTGATGGCTTTTGGTGTACATACATCCTTCAACTCTTTTCCCTATGCATCACATTACTCCAAACAAAGAGTTAATTGGTCTTCCTGTGAATAGCCACATGCCTCTTTTCTGGTTTCACTGTGTGTGTTTGGTTATTGTAGTCAGCATTATTTAAATCAGAAACCTAATTTAAACAACCATATTGAGTGCCTCCCAGATCAATGTTTTGGCAGTGGACTGTGAGCACAATATGTACTTTTATTTTGTTTCTTCTAAAGTGTAAAAATTAGACAATGGCACTTGAATATGCCTCATTTTGGTAGTGGTTTAAGAAATTCATTTACAGCCCTGGCCAGTGTGGCTGAATGGTAAGAGTGTCGGCCCATGTACCAAAGGATCTCAGGTTCAATTCCCAGTCAAGGACACATACCTGGGTTGCAGGTTCAATCCCCAGCTTCAGCCAGGTCTGGGCTCCTGCCCGAGGCAACCAATCAAGGTGTCTCTTTCACATCAATTTTTCTTTCTCACTCCCCTCCCTCTCTCTTCCTTCTACTCTCTCTCTAAAAATCAATGGAAAAAAATATCTTTGGGTGAGGATTAACAAACAAAAAAAAGAAGAAATTCGTTTATAAAAATAAGAGAATTGACAGAGATACTAAACTCCCTAATCCAAGCATGTCAAACTCGTGGCCCCTGGGCTGCATGCCTCATTTACTACTATTTGGCCCGTGTTAGCCTTTGAGTTTGACATGCTTGCCCTAATCCCTTGGATCTACCATGAAATGACACACTTTCATTCCAGGATAATTTTTAAGGCTCTTCATGACTATTGCTAAGTGACCTCACTGCCTTCTGTCCAAGCCCTCAGCTGTCCTCCAGTCCCTTTCTGGCCTGCAGATGTGCTTCTATCCAACCTCATGGACTGAGGCCTCACTCACTGCTCCAGCAGAGAGCTTGGCCTGCTCTAGGCTGACGCATGCACACTGGCTAGCATAAATTCACCCACTCCCACAAACTCCAAACTGCCAAGGCATCTTTCAGACTCAAGAAACAGAGAAGGAACTAAAATGTATTCTCATACAGTAATTATTTTTAAATCAAAAATTACATTTAAATTCAAGTCCAGATTTTTTCTTATTGATGTTCACCTAAAAACAAACCTATTACTAGCCTATTTAACAACACATCTATTCTCTGATGTACTAGCTTGTATCAAACTACAGAATTACTCAAATTTAACCCAAGCTCACCCTGGCCAGTTTTGCTCAGTGCTAGAGCGTTGATCCAGGGATGGACGCGAGGGTCTCGGGTTTGATTCCCGGTCAAAGACACGTACCAGGTTGCAGGTTCCATCCTGGCCCCAGTCAAGGAGTGTGGAGGAGGCAACCGATCGATCGATATGTCTCTCTCACATGGCTCGCTCTTTTTCTTTCTTTCTTTCTTTCTTTCTTTCTTTCTTTCTTTCTTTCTTTTTCTCTCTCTCTCTCTCTCTCTCTCTCTCTCTCTCTCTCTCTCTCTCCTTCCCTCCCTCCCTAAAAAGTAATGGGAAAAATATCCTTGGGTAAGGATTTAAAAAAATTTTTTTAGCTCAAGCTCACTATTTTTTTAGATTAAAATTTTTTCCTCTACATCAAGCATGTCAAACATGCGGCCCTCCGGCCGCGAATTTGACATACTTGCTCTACATGCTTTGTAAAGTTTCTGGAAGAATGGTGAAGTAGAAGTATTTTGATAATTTTTCTTGGGTGCTTATTATCTACAAGGCCCTTTGTTGAGAGCTAAAGGGAATTTATGTATTTTACTACAAAGAAGTCTGCACTGGTGGAATTTCAAATTGAAGTTTTATATCTAACTTTGTACAAAACAAGCAAGCCCCTTTGAGGAAAGGCCCTACTAATGTCAACAAGAAGCAAATTCTGAGTAGAAAAAATATTCCAGAAATCTGTATTTCATTAAAACAATTTTTTTTTAAAGGAAGGGAAGGAAGGAGGGAAGAAGAAAGCAGGCCAGTGGGGAGAGGGAGGGAGAGAGACACAGAGTGGTCGATAGGAAGAGAGATGGGTGATGTAAAGAGCCATACAGCCAGGTACAGCAGGATGCTGAGAGGCTGCGGAGGGAGCTACAACCTGCGGCCCTCCTCAGGAGCACAGCTGGGACTTCCACCTTTCCAACAGGCGCCAGCACTGAGGTCACAGCCTTTCAGAAACACTAAGTCTCATTCTGAAGTCCCCGAGAGTTATCCCACATTGTCCTGCTCAATATTGGGATAAAAGAAGGCCCCCAGGGAGGAAGGACTCACAAAGGACTAGGGTTTGCAATACAGCTGTCTCCTAGGCCAGTGCCATGATGGGAGGGTCTCACTCTCAATCTAGTCACTCATTTCACCTGCTCCCAAACGGTTCCTGTGTTCCCACGGGTCACACATCTTCCTTGCAAAGAGCTGACTCCAATGAAAGTGAGACAGTCCTGGACTTCCTGGACTGGCTCCTCTCCCTCTCCACTGCTGGGTGCCACTCTCAATAATATAGGTCCTCAAAGGACAGATGCCCACAAAACTGAAATCCACAGAACTGAAACTATACTGTGCAGTCTTGGGCAATGCCTGGATTAATGAGAAATAACCCTGCTCATGGCAGATGGGACCTATGATACACACTGGTGATAACTACCTGCTTCTGTCGAGGGGCGGAGAAAAATGAGATGATGTGCATAGGAACTTTGCAGAGTGCCTGACACAGACTCAATAAACGAAATCAATTGTCAGGATTAGCCACAGCAGATTCTGCTAAATAAATTACAGAAACCCCACGCCTACAAGCCTGAATTGTCAGCATATGTTCCTTCTTATGAAGACAATGGCATTCTGCTTCCACTAACAACTCCAAATTCATCCATTTTTTTGTTCATTTGTTCTACATCAGTTCACATGACCCCACCAAGATATCAGTAAGGAAATGTACAATCCAATGAGGACAGTTTAACTGAGAGGTGAGAATGCTGGCAAACACCAATGTCCCCATCAATATATACTAATGCCCTGACAGCAAAAGCTGTAAATATATTTCATTTTTTAAGTCTGTAATCCACTGATTTTATTGCTGTCTCTGCTTAATTTTTAAAATTAAATACACGAGTTCATACTTCAATGGTTCCTAACCTGTAAAGGAAGAAACTTTAGGCCCCTTTGAAAACCAGATAGCACCTAAGGCTCCAGTCCCCAGTTAGTCACACATAGACATTAACACAAAGTGTGGGGACACAGGGACCTCCTATGCTATTACAAGTCAAGTTGTGAGTTTGCATGAAAGGGAGTGTGTGATCCCTGGGAGTAAAAAAAAACAACCCTGACAGCTCAGATTGCTCAATAGAACGTTGCACAGGTAATCTGGACATTTGTTTCCTTAAAACTGACATTGTCAACTTAATTAGTAAGTTCTCCTAAGAAAATGGCTCTTTCACACTTTCTTCCTGATTTCACATCCAGAAGGATGTGAGCTGACAGATTTCCTCATCTATCACATAGAGCACTGAAATCGCTGCCACACCGTGACTTCCAAGACTGTCTGATAATTTAACATCTAAGAAAATGCATCCAAAGTTCGTCTAAAATGTCACGTGCCTAAAACTTGGTAATAACAGTCAGGCAGAGCCACTTCGAGTGGTTCGGACCACACCAAAGTAAGACAGAAGAACAGGAAGAAAATAGAAAACCCTTCATTTGGGCAGCAAGCAAACAGTGAAACATGAGTTCCCTATCTCCAACCTGTAACCACCAGTGTCCTAGTTTGGTCACTAGTGAAACAAGACAGCTTTTAAGAAAGAAGCAGGTCTCTAGCATCTGAGGAATTCTTTAGTAACTTTATGTGTATCTAGTTGCTGCTCAAAAGCAGCTCTGTACTCTTACCTAATTTGCAATCTACTTCATTCATTAATTTGCAATATACTCCATGTCACCAAAACAAACTACATGTTTAAAGAACATGTTGAAACTGTTTATTTTTTTAAATCCAGAGGTGCCTCAATAAGCTAATGGACAGGCCGAGTGACCACGTAACTAATTTTGGTGGTGCCCACCAATGACAATGGAACAGACCAAGGTCGGTGTGCCATGCATGTTCCTTAGGAGGCGCTCGCTCAAGGCTCACAGAAACTCTACAGGTAGGTCTTAATCCCCATTTTACAGACAGGTAAGCTGAAGATCGAAACACCGAGAGTAACCTGTCCAAAGTCACACTGCTACTGATTGGTGTGAATCTGAACTGGGATTTGAACCTGGCCTTGTAATTCCAGCATGCCACAGTATTCGGTATAGCTGGGTCAGCAATTTTTCCCTTCTCTCCTCCACCCAACATACACACACATTTCAGGATTCTTTTTAATACTAGTAGTTATCCCTTTGCAAAGTAGTAATCAGGTTATCTTTAATACAGAAGCTATAGCGAAGCCCCAGCAGTATACTTGCACCCCACTAAAAAACACTTTGGGTAGCTGCTTACTTGTTTTTATAATGTGCTTTAGCATAAAAATTGAAGTCGGGGTTGAAGGCATTAACGCAATCATTAACTATGAAAACAGTTTACCAATTCCTCCTACTTTTTGACAGTCCTCCATGAGATTTAGAGGACTCTGTCTCTCGAAAACTGAAGAGAGTCAGAAATAGTTGGTTAAACATCATCTCTTCTTGATTTAATGTTTTCTACACTCTACTACAACCATGAATTTAATTTACTTTGGCATACAGACAGTGATTTACATTATTTTCTATCCTGAATTTACCATTTTGATGGAAACAAAACTGCAAATAGATATTTATTAAGCTTAACACTAAAATTTGCTCGTTATCAAATAATCCTATGATCATACCTAGTAAGGAAAAGATACCTCCTGCGGTAATACCTTTAACAGCGAGTAAAATTTCTTAAAACAAGCACATTTGGAATCTTAAGCCCTTGTTCAAAATTCCAACCCAGAAAGAGTGAGATAGCCACTCCTTTTTATTACTTGTTTTGGATACCAGTAAGAAGGAAATTGTAATTTAATGTGTTAATCCTACAAAAATTAAAATCCAAAATGTGTAAATAGACAAGATCGTTCCACATATAAAAAAATCGAAACTGCAACTGATCAGGTCGCTCTGTCTGCCCCGTAAACCTAGTAGAAATGAAAAGAAGACTGAGGTCTCCACTGCTCACAGAGAAGATACCAAGACAGGCGGTGGAGGGCAGGGAAGCCCGCCCTCACAGGGACCTCGGACATTCTGCTTAGAGCCAGTAGTTACTTTATTCCATGGAGAAACGGGTCCTGATAATCTCACACATTAAAAACAAAAAATACAGCCAACAGAGCCAGAGAGCCATATTTTATCCCTCAAATTGGCAAGAGAATAAAAACTGACCGGAAGAAGCGAAACAGTGGAAAGAATAACAAACGGCACAAAAATCACCTTGTTGCCCATTCTAAACCGTATTGCAACTTCAAACACTGCACATAATTCCATTTAGAAGTTCTAAACATGGGTGAACAAACCAGTTTGCCTTCATTTTTGTGGCATGTGATGGCTTAGGAAACCTACAAAAGACTACATCAAGAGTTAGGATTCTGAGTACAAGAGGAAAAGACTGTTTATCACTGTAGCTTCACAGAAATAAAGAAAGAGGGGACTTTAACCTAAGCTGTATTTATTGCTTTTCTTTTTAACCAAAGCAAAGATAATCCTCTGCAAATGTATGTAAACTAGCACAGGACAGCTTATTCATGAAGGGCAAAATTAGGTTTTGGTTATAAACTAATAAAAACACATAAAAGTCAAAGTTTTGAAAGTATTAAATTAGCAAGGATTTTAAATGTCATAATGTTATTTTAGAAACTGACATTTGTATATACCACACACATACAATATCATTTTATCATTAGAATAAATCTCTGGCCTTTAAAATTATTCAAATATTCTCTGTAAATTAAAAATAAATGTATTAACCAATAGATAGCATTTAAAATAACTATATAACATTTATCACATTAAAACTTCCATAAAAAATATTTTAAATTTCGGGGTCAGGTCACAACCACAAAAATGGGAAAGAGCTATAAAAAATGCTACAAACACTGAAAATTTTCTAGTCTCTTACCCATAATCCCACAAGACTTTTTCTTAATATATGCACTGAGCTTTAACCTTTTAAAGTTACTGCTTCATAATCTTTAGAGAAAAGGGTAGAACAAAAAGGAAAATACTTAAGAAATTTGAAAAATGAAAATTCAGATTACTAAGCATGTGTCTGAGGCATGGTGGGGGTGCGGTATTAAGGACTTATTAAATCTTTAAGGGACAACTGAATAAAGTCCTCTAAGTAAAAGTTGCAGATAGAAAAGGCCATTTTACATTTTTTTACAAATTCAAGTTTTTAAAACTTTATAAACACATACATATTCTATAGACTCTGTGGTGAAATAAATACAATTAAGAAAGCAAACCCTGCCCCTCATTAGGAAAATTCAAGAGTGCACATGGACAGGTGCAGTGGTCGGCAAACTGCGGCTCACGAGCCACATGCGGTTCTTTGGCCCCTTGAGTGTGGCTCTTCCACACAATACCGACTTCTGCGCATCGGCCACGAGGTTTCAATCGCACTGTACGTGCGCACCCGCATGTGGTATTTTGAGGAAGAGCCATACTCAAGGGGCCAAAGAGCCGCATGTGGCTCGCGAGCCGTGGTTTACTTACCACGGGGTTAGGGCAACTCCTCTCTCCTTCTCGCTTCCTTTCATGCTTTTCTCAGGAATGAGTCAAGTCACTAGCATAGGCACAGCTCTATCAGTAAACAAAACGTTTGAAGAAGGTACTGCTTCAAATGAGATCCTCTTAGAGGGGGAAAGTAAAAAATAAAAAGCTACCCCCCAAATAAGCATTTGACAAAACAAACAAAATCTCTAGTTTTTACTGAAGACAGTGAAAGAAACTAATAACAAGCGCGATTTAACTCAATGATATTCACAAACAAGTCAGAATTGCAGTTTCTAGATTTAATTTTTAGTGTATGTTAATTAAAACACGTTCACGATCCATAAAACTCAGTATATAAAAACATTTAAAATTACATTTTATTCAGTCATTCTCAGTATTTGGCCAGTCATTCTCAACAAAAAACACTCAACACCACGGGGCTCTTAAAATCATTGGTAAGACCAACCAGGGGAGCTCTGTCACCTCACACCCAGCCTCTCTGCCGCAGTACTGCAGCGGGAGTCAGGCAAAGGCTATGTCTCACTCTGCTCTGTGGTTTCTCAGCTGATTTCAAAAACAATATAAAACTTAAGAGAAATGAAATATTCCTAAGAAGCTCGAGCAGACAAATATGTTAAAAAACACTTAGACAGCCCGGCTGCTGTGGCTGAGTGGTTGAGTGTCAACCCCATGAACCAAGAGGTCACTGGTTCAATTCCCGGTCCGGGCATGTGCCCAGGTTGCGGGCTCCATCCCCATTAGGGGGCATGCAGAAGGCAGCTGATTGATGACATGTCTCTCTCACTGATGTTTCTATCTCTTTATCCCTCTCCCTTTCTCTCTTTCTAAAAATCAATTTAAAAAAAACAACACATATTTTTAAAAAAATAAAAAAACACTTAACAACAGCTAGCAAGGAATAAAATGTACTCTGTCAGTGTTTTAAAAAACTGTTTTAGGTGATCAAAGGAATACAATAAATCTATTCAGTCCATAAACCCCCACAAGAATAGCTGAAGGCACTAGTTCTCACCATAACTTAGCTTTCCAATACCAAAGACTTCACCTAATCATACTATATCACCTTATTACTTAGGATTAAAGTGAGCCATTCAAACTAAGTAGTGAAAATTCATCTTGACTAATTGGCAAAGCCTTATAAAACACTGCTATTTACTCAGTATAACTGTTCTACTTAGAAACATTATGAATAAAAACTGGATTTAGGTAAGGCCAAGTAATTTAAATAGCTGGGCAAACCAGGGCAAACCACATGACCTCTCTGAGTATCGGTTTCCTCATCTACAAAGGGCAATGATCAAAATGATCACTGGAAGGATTAGCAATGAGGTACAGACGCTCCTGGGCTTACGATGGGGTCACATCCTGATAAACCCATTATAAACTGAAAATACTGTAGTCGAGTGTTGGGGTCCAGCCCCAGCAGGTCCAGGGGTTCCCAAAGGTGTGGACGGAGTCGGCGAAGAATGAATGACACAGCGTTCAGTTGATCAGCATAGCGAGGTTCTCTAGCCAGGTTTTGTCTTTATTGTCCTGTTATATCTGTATTTATAACAGTTGATTTTAATCCTATCCATTCTATTCCAAAGGTTAGGGTGTTTGTTAATCTAGTTCTGTTGAGTTTAATCCTGTCTAGGTTAATCTCTGTGTTCCATTATAAGGGCTATTCCAAGGTCACTGCTCTACTGATAAACTACAAGGAAGTGACTGAAGGAGATTATCCTACCCAGTAAAGGTTATGTCCTCCCAGCCCCGCTGTTTCCCTTCCCTGGGACTGCCCTGTGTCGGTGAGTCTCCAGGGGTATAGGCTTTGGTGTTTTCCCTGGTGGGCAGACCCCTGGAGATGTGGGCCCAACAAGTCCCAAATTTATTGCCGACAGTCATAGTCCAAGTTCTTCATAAGTAGTACATGGTATTTCTGTAACACTAGGGGGTTTCACTGATTTATTCTCTTCCTTAGTCCTGTTAATCCCTAACCTGGGGAAACAACCTTTCTCGGGGAGGTGGTCCTGTTTAAAACACATAGCGCTAAGAGGGGGAGCAAACATATTAAGAACAGTATGCCATATACGCCAGGTCCCTTGAAACATAAGCTGTGCAGATGTTTCTTCCCTGCAGCGACTGTGTCAAGCAGCAAGGATGGACCGGCTTCCAGCAGTCGAGAATGCATTTAACCTGCTGAACACCACAGCTTAGCCTAGCTCAGTGATGGTGAACCTATGACACGCGAACTCATTTTTTTTGGTTGATTTTTCTTTGTTAAATGGCATTTAAATATATAAAATAAATATCAAAAATATAAGTCTTTGTTTTACTATGGTTGCAAATATCAAAAAATTTCTGTATGTGACATGGCACCAGAGTTAAGTTAGGGTTTTTCAAAGTGCTGACAGGCCGAGCTCAAAAGGTTCGCCATCACTGGCTTAGCTAGTTTCTAGTGAATGCGCATCACTTTTGCACCACGTAAATCAAAAAATTGTAACTGACACCATGGTAAGTCAGGCACTGTCTCTATATGGAGCACCAAGCACAGTGCTAAGTTCTTGCGAGACTTGCTAAAGAAACAAAAGCAATTGCCATCATGGTCACCATCAACAGAAAGCAGTAATTTATCACATAATGACATGATGTACAAAAAAATGTCAAATTATGAGATATGTCCATATCAAAATACTCAGCCAAAAACTCTTGTAATGCCTGACACATGTTTAATCTGAGTGGTTTAAAAAAAACGGCTAGCTTCAGTGTTTATAACTTTTCAACTTTGAGAAACAATAGTAGTGTTTTCAAATAACTCTTGCTTTTATGTATCATTCAAGCTTCCCTAACCAACATCACCCAAAATATTAACATCAATAAAACCAAACTTCAGGACTGTCCTTGGTAGCGTGTTGTGTGAGCAGATAGAGTACCATGCTACTCTACCTGAGGCTGCAGCCCTCCAACCACCTTTAACAGAAAGAAATGTCTTCATTTTTAACCTACATAATGGCGTTCTTGGAGTACTTATCCAATTCCTCAATTCTTTAGAGGCAACTTCAAATATAAAACTATCTTCTCTTCTCTGTATTTCTCCTATGAACATTTACGATCCCATATTGTAATAGCTTATTTGTAAACAAAAATGTCAAACTGCCCAGGAAAGGAAACACTCAATGATTTTTAAAAACAGCAAGTAATTCGTGATTCAGAAAAAGAACCTAGTATTCATATTTAAGAAAAGCACAGCTAATTGTTTTTCTACTTTCAAATTACAACTGAAAATTTAAAAATCAAGTAAACTATTTTGAACTCACTACAATAGAATCTTGTGGGGGTTTTCTTACCTTTTAGAAAACGTAATCACAATCAAACTTTCTTCTGAATTAAATCTCACCTTCCAATTTACATAGGGACAGGAGAACCAAAACAACAACCCAGATATAGACAGACATAGCATATTTCCTAAGTCACTCAATTATTATATTTAAGCAGTTTTTAATCATGGAATACACTGGGATTTTTGTAAGTTCATCCAGTAAAATATGAATAAAATTTGGAAAAGTGCTTTGGAATATTTTAGTTAATCTAGATAATTTGCCTGTGAACAAGGTTATAAGATTAAGAATCAAAGGTACAAAACAAAAATACTGATCAACTGATTTACCTAAATTTGAGGCAATTCAGTAGCAGCAGAATTACAAAATTTAATCTGATTCCTACTCTTGGAAAAATATTAAAACTGTACTGCGTTTTCAAAAACAGACGATCGCGACAGTAGCAGCAAATGACTTGGCAGGCGATCACCAGAGACAGGACACCGAATGCTCAACAAAGGCAGCAAGAGCTGTCAAGGGGACAAGGACACCTCCACTTGGGACACCTCTCACAAGCCATATAGCTGGGGCCGCATTTCCACAGAAACATCGCCACTTCCAACTGCCCACACCCTGCTCCACCCCCTATAAACAAGAACTATGGTGAGTAAGTGGACAGAGGACCTGCCTACCACACACCTAGAAGGTTCAGGTCTGTCTGCCATCATCACCCAGGCCTCGGTCCTGCAGCCAGACCTCTCTTCAGCTTTGGCCAAGGAGCCTGGAACAGCTGTCCGCTGCTATGGAAGGTGAGGAGATCAAACTCCACTGAAGCCCACCTGTTTTCTGTGTTTATTAAATGTATTCTCTAATTTTAATTTTCAATGAAACCAGTGTTGTCACTTCTACTGCTGTTGCCCACCACAGGTGAAAGAGGACAGATAGCTGCATATTCTGCCGAGGAAAAGGCATGGAAAACCTGGGTTCGAGTTCTAACTGACACTCAATTGGACAAGTTATCCAACCTCACTAATTAACATTTCCTCAGCAGGAGCTGGTGCAAACCATGCAGATGGTTTGGACACCCCAGTACAGGCTGACTGGGAATGCCCGTGGTAGTGCTCAGAGCTATTCAGCACCACCCAGGCTCATTCCTGTGTCTTGCGACAGTTCCGCACACCCCTGCCCACGAAGCTGTCTCCACTGGAGGCTCTTGCTGCATCTGTATGCTTCTGCCTGTTGTCTAGCAGTGTCCTGTGACCTCACGTCCTTGTGAGTTTTCTTTCCCCACCTCATGCGTTGCTCTTTCCTCCGTTCCCTCCTCACTTTCTTATCACAGGTCCTCCCCACTGCGCTCCACTTTGTGACCACAAAGCAGCATCACCTCCTCTGCCCACTATCCCCTCCCTATCCTGGACCCCAAAAACATCAACTAAAACACTCAGTTTAAGTCTGACCTGCATTGAGCTGCAATAAAATGGATAGTTGGGCCATCTCTCTAACATTCCCTACCAATCCAGACACTAAGTGCAGTGCCTGGTAGTAGAAAAGAGATCAACATGTCCATTTGCAAAATTAAGTTTCATAATTCAAAAATACTCATGTGAATTCCTAGGTGGCCCTCACTATGCACCAGCCGATCAATAAATTTCCCAAAATGCTACTGGTAACACCCAAACAGCTTCTCTTCCTGGATCTCTCAGCCCCTAGAACTTGACGGGGCCCACCCTGTATCCTTCATGTCACAGCCTCCAAAAAGCCATTGCTGGCTACCCCTCTACACCCCACACATACACACTTCATTAACATTACAGGACCTGTCCTGTCGTCTTGCTGGCCGTTCCCCTCTCTCTAGAATGTCAATCCCGTGAGAGCAGGAACCTGTACCTTCAGCACGCAGAATAGTATCTGATGCAGACACTGCACATGTTAAATACCTGGGGGAGATCATCCACACCCTCACGTCACTGACCTGCTGCTCACAGTCCCGAAGGCTCCGCTGCACGTCCTCTCTGCTCTACATTCTGAAATGCGCCCATCCTGCCACCATAAATAAAGACTCCCAGCCATCCCAGCCCAGAGGTCCCTTTTCCTTCTCTCAGCGCCAACAGTCCTTTCGTTTAGCACTTTCTTTTTTGTAAACTACCTATCAAGTTTTTTTCCATGTGGATCCCTTACCTCTCTAAATTGACTACAAATTTCTATAGGCTTTGTTGCCTTTGAAGAAAGAACTTCAAATATGTAAATTTCAAAAAAAAAAAATGAGTGTTCATCACAGTATGGAGGTTTTTAATTTGAAGGGCTGTGATTGTACAAACAGATAAAACTTTCTTTTTAAGCTGATTATAATTTAACTGTTATGTGGTGACTAAAGGTCACCTAGATAAATACTATAAACTAGCTGATACTCTCAGGGACTATTTACAGTTTTTATAAAGAACTAGAGACCCGGTGCACGAATTCATGCACGGATGGAGCTCCTCGGCCTGGCCAGTGATCGGAGCCGATCAGGGCCATCCTGCCCAGTCCCGATCGGGGCGATATATAGATTACCTGAACCTGCTAAGTGACATTAAGGAACTGTGCTCCTTCTAACTCATTACTGGTTTTCTCATAAACTTTCTGTCTTCTTTACTGTCCAGCTATCAGCAATAAAACTATTTGCTGCTATAAGTAACTCTCCCTTTCTAATTTCCTTCTAATTTGCTGTGAACAGGAAAAGTCAATAGGTTTGAACTAGGCCTACAAAAGGGGCAAAGGGGCACAGAGTGAGGCTCAGCCATGGGAAGAGAGGCGGAAGAGACCCACTGCTTATTCTGAGCTTTCACATGTGCTCCATAAATACTGATTGATTAAATGAGTCACAAACTCAGTCGTTCCTCGGTGAGAAACACCTAAGTAGCTGTCAGCTACACACTGTTGGTGGCACTTACAAGTAGGGACTCACATGCTGCACAGAGCTGTTCCTTTTTATAATCTCATTTGCTCTTGACAACAACCATGTGAGGTTAGGTAGCACCAGGACCATCCATGCAATGGCACCCACTTCTAAAGCTATGGAAACTAAGCCCCAGAGAGGTGACATAATTTGCCCAGTTACCAGGTAAAAACCCAGGGGTCCTGTGTTTTCCTTTCCTTCCACTAAGCCCAATTGTACAAAAGCCCTGTTTACTTAGGGTAAAAGAACTTCAGGTAGGGCTCCTATGTAGCCAAAAGAGGGCAGGGCAACAGAACAGTCTGTGATTATATTCTATTATAATCTAAAAGAGCACTTGCCAATAGTCATTGTTTATTGCTAAAAAGCAAGTTCAATTCACACTAACAAATAGGAGGCAGAGATGGAGAAGATGCTAATAAATACATCCAAATTTAGCCCTTCTATGTTACTTCACAGATTATAACCTTCCTATGGTTTAAATTAACCGGAAACACCTAACACTAAAAAACTCTCCCTGCCTCTATACCTGAAAAGTTTAATCTGTCCCATCCAAGGGACTGCTCATGTTCAATCTCATTACAGGGGCTGCTCAGACATGTAAGAAATTAGACCAAATTATAAAACCGAGAATCCAAAATTCTAGCTCAAAATGCCCAAGGTGTGTACATCTCTGGCCCATGGCAAAACTGCATGCTCCTTGGTCAGAGACAATGTGAACTGTGTTCTCACAGCGCTGCGTTCTTTTCCTTCATTGCAGGTTTGTGTGCGTCTTTGTTTGCCAATCAACAAATATTTATTGAGGGCCTATTCCATGCCAACCATCTAGGCGCTGATCAGCAACTTACTGACTTAACATGTGTCTCTAGACTACAGGCGCCTTAAGAAGAGTTACTGCTTCTTTTTTGCTCACCATTACGAAGCACTACCTAGCAGAGTGCCTGGCACACGGCAGGTGCTTAACAAACATCAGTTGAATGAAGAATGAAAGGCAGAGACTCAGAAGGAAAGAGAGAAGGGACCACTTTGTATGTAAAGGAACCAGGGCTTTTCACTGCCCAGAACTCGCCTCCTGATCCCCCAGCGATCTGATGAATTCTGAAAGGCACCACATGCATGCACAGCTGTAGGCACAGCAGCTGTCATGCAAAGGAGCTGAGGCCCAGAACTGCGCAGAATTCAGCCCTTTGTTTCTCTGCCTCCCTCATGACTGGAGTGAAGTTAGGTCCACTGTCAATCTGCCTGTCAGTTGTGTATCTTCAACATCTGGCTTTCAGAAATACTAAGTTAACATTGCTACTGAGTGAGCTTTACGTCGATTTACTCACTGACATCACTACCTGAAAAAATATTAAAATGTCTAAGGCCTATATAAAACCGGGTTCATATAAAAAGTTCTCATTTCAGGTCTTTGCAAGCTATAAATTAGCCTTCACCGAGTATTTAATTGAAAAAAAAAAAAAAAAAAAAGCTTGACTCATTATTTAAACTCTCCAAACTTTAGGTCATAAAGTTCAAACAGGACTCATTACCAGTAAGCTGTTCAAAACAGACTAAGTTCTAAGAATGAGCCTCACCCAAGTATTTTAATTAAAACCTAAGATTCAGTTTGGTTATATGCTTACTACCCTGAGTAGTTATAAAAATAATAATAGGATAAAAAGAAATATGAACTATGTAACTCAACATAAAAAAACAGCAATTTAGGCAGGTATGAATTCAAAGATGTGTAAGTTCATGTAATAAAACAAAAAGTTTACTTTCCGTTTTCCCCTCCTAAATCTAACTAAATAGATTTTTAAAATTAAGGGATAAATTAAGAAGGAAAGCAAACAGTAATAAAATGTTCTAAATATGCACGCCAAAGTATGCCAAACAGAATAGCCCTGGAGTGACGATTCCATTAAGCTATGAATATGTTTAAATACATCAGTTAGTTAGGCTTAGTAGCAGAGTAAACACTTTCCCTTCCCCCCCAAACTCTAGTCCTTGCAAATCACAACTTACCTGGAGAGGCTGGTGACATTAGTTAAAACAAAATGAACACTAAATAAAGGAACAAGGTGAATTATGTGAACACTTTGCAAATAATTATGCACTAAGCCTAATGTAAACAAAATCTCAATACCCAGTTAAAACAGTAAAAACAAAAAAACCTGGGAATTTCCTAGAGCCTGATCATCTAATTCAGGATCAGATTATTTAATGACCTAAAACATTAGCAAAATCATATTCAACAAATACAGAAGATGTATTTAGTAAAAGGCCCACAAACTGTCCCCTGGATGAGTTATTCTCATGATACTGTGAAATACAAAGAATATGTAATGGAAAAATCAAAAAGGATTTCTTGCCTACACTTTTAAGTATCATTTTTACTTTTTTCCTAAATCAAGTTTATGTTGTGATTTTACAGTATGGTTTCCACAATTTACTTTACAATGTAGTGAGTAAAGGACAGATGCCTAAGTTCAGATGACTATAAAAATTTACTTAAGACCAAAGCGAGCAAAAACAAAAGAGTTTTATATTAGTAAGAAACTGTCATATTGTGCCTTGGCATATATTCAAACTAGGCTCTATGGAAGATTCACAAATTCACATTAAAAAATATATATTTTTAAATCTCAACAATGAGTCAAAATGCCAGCTAGAAATATGATATATGCAACCAAACTATTTTCCTACCGGAAATTATCCCCTCCCTTTTGTAAGCGTGACTACGCTTTACCTTGGCTTGAAAACATCATAAAACAAAACTACTGGAGTTGAGTCAAAAGTGACAAAACACCACACTCTCAACTTCCATTCTGCTAATGGTCTGATTTCGGGAAGATCTGCTGTGCTGAGACCTTAGCCCACCCCGAAGAGTGTTGCAATCTTGCGCCGCGCCGCGTGGGGTGGGGAGGGGTGGGGTGGGGAAGAGTGGCAGGGCCCATCCCGGAGCGGAGAGCGAAGGCTCGGCCCGCGGGAGGAGGGGGGTGCCGAGCGGCCTGGAGTGACAGGGCCCAGCCCCTCGCGGGGCAGTGACAGTGCCCGATCTGCCGCGCGGAGTGGCAGTGCGCGGCCGGCCAGCCTGCTCTGCCCTCCGAGGGACATGGGCTCCTCAGCCCGGCCGCAGCGCGACCGGCCCTTACTGCAGCCCCGGGTGGACACGCGGCCAGGGAATCTGCGGACCTGGAAATGTCACTGTGGAAACACATTTTATGACGCGTTCTCTGGCAAATAGCACAAAAAGCTAAGAATATACCGGGAGTGCACGGCTGGAAGGCACAGGCTGCAGCTCCCGCCCGTAAGTCCGGCTCTCCTGACGTCCGAGGGGGCAGTGACAACTAGCCTGTGGGCAGCGCTGGGGTCCGTGCACTTTTCCACGCCCGGATCCCAGCCCCAAGTTAGAAAAGAGCCCACGCAGCGTCCGGCGCCGTGATTCAGCAGCGGCCCGGGGGGGCCGGATCATGGGCAGGCGGTCAGTCCGGAAAAGGTCACCGAGAGCTCCGGGCGCCGCCCCGGCCTGGGTCCTGCCGGCCCGGAGCGGCGAGGGAGCGGCGGCGGCGGGCTCCTACCTTTCCTGCTTTTCGGGGAACTCCGCTTGCTCCGGGCGCTGGCTCGCTCTTCCTCAATCGCAGCTGCTATCTCGGGGTTGTCTTCCCCATTGTACCAGACCAGGAGCTCCTCGCCCGGCGCGATTGGCTGCGGGGAGAGAAGAGACAGGCGCCGAGCCAATCAGAGCGGCGGTTGTTGGTGGGGCGGGGGCAGGGAGGGGCCGCGAGCCAGAGGCCAGCCGGGCAGGAAGGGCTCCGAAACCCTCTGCGGCGGCGGGCGGCGGCTGCGGGAAGGAACCCTCTGCTGGAGGGAGGACCTCACTTCCCGCCCGCTTCCTCTCCATGGTCCATAAGGCCATCTATGGATCTAGAGAGATTGCTTTAAACTCAAAACTGCCATATGCTGCGAATCTTACTGTTCAACGCCTTACAGAAGGGAAAAAAAGAAAAGCCCGGAACCATTTTGCTCATGAAATCTAGCTGATGAGCAATTTCAAGCACAATTAGAAAGAACCAGGAGGTTTGGAAAGAGAAGTGCTGAAATCTAATTACCAGTGCACGGTTCAGATTCCAAGAGCAAGTTAAGCCTGATAAGGAAGAACTACATGCCACTGCACATTTTTAAGTCGCCGCTAATTACATCACGGAAAAGCTAAAAGGACAGGCTATATCTGTGCACTGCCACCACCTATTATTTTGTTTCATTCTCTGCAAAACTCACTGTGTATATAGTTTAAATTCTCTACTCAGGTCCATAGAAAATTCACTGTCTCACCCTCTGTACCACACATCGAGTTTACATGACAAATTTACAAGGAAATACCTAAAATTACGTCACATGTATTATGCTCCTAAAACATTAATTCTTAACTTTCATGTCAGTAGTGAGGACATATTCCACCAACATACTGATTACACCTAGAACAAGACCCTGAAGAACAAATATACTGAGTGTAAAGATTACTCTCCTAAATAGGATTTAGGGAAATGTCTGACTGGTTTCTCTCACAATGACTCATCTGTTCAAATACTTCCGAGAGGGTCAACACAAGTAACATTCTACCTAAAACCCTATGAATAAAATAAGAATCAATGAGTCCATACTGATCTAAATGAATGAATGAACAAATAAATAAGTAAGAAGGAAAACTTCATTAAAGCAGATCCCAACTAATCACTAAAAAAGAAATAAAGGAGGCAGGTAGAAGAGGGAAAAAGAGGGATAAATAGTGATGAAAGCAGACGGCTTTGGATGGTGAACAAACAATACAATATATAGATGATGTATTATAGTTATACACTTTAACCTATATAATTTTATTAACCAATATAACCCCAACAAATTCAATTAAAAATAAATGGAATTAGAAAATCACCACTTGGTAATCATCACAGTAATAATTGATTCAGGCAAGAATTATTGATGGAACTTATAGGCAGAAATTTGAAGAATAACAGAATATTTTCAAAGTTTCAAAATATCTCCCCCTAAAACATTTACTAGTTCCAAAGTTAAAAACTATCTTTATAATGATATTAGACATATGTGCCTCCTGATACTATGCACAGAAAAGAACACAGCATCACTTCTGGAGATTTCTGCCCAACATGAATAAATGTAACTTAATCACGATGAAACACAAGAGAAGCCCAAACTGTGGGACATTCTACAAAATAACTGACCAGCTCTCTCAAAACTGAAAGGCCATAAAAGCAAACTAAAGAGACTAATAAAAAGACATTATAACTGAATGCAACTGGGTTTTCTTTTCCTATAAAAACATGATTGGAACAATTGACAAAATATGAATAAGGTATATAGATTAGCCAATAAACTATACACCTTATCAGCGTCCTGCTTTAGATCACTGCACTATAGGTTATGGAAGATGCCCTTGTTTGTAAACAAGATGTCAGTTTAGAAACAACATAGTTCCTAAGTTCAACATACCTTCTAGATAATGCCCTTTAAATTAAATATTATTTTGTTTCATTCTCTGCAAAACTCAGTTTATATAGTTCAAATATTAAAACATTCTAAAGTCTTTAAAATAAGCCACCGTTTCCTTTGCTTCCCCACGGATGGTTAAAACCTGCCATTTTCTCATCTTTAAGCCAATGTACTATCATTTACCTTCTTGAGTCTGTTAAACCTAAACAAACAAAACACACATAAAAAAATACTAATATAATATGTATAAGATTTTAATGAGCTAAAATACATAAGATTTTATATATAAGATTTTTTATGAATTAAATATCCATTAAATACTTTTTAGCACTCTGATGAGATAATATGTTTCTGTTAAAGGAACAGGCTTTTTTGTTTAAATAAACCACTTATAGTTCCAAATGTACAGTTTGCTTCTTGACTTTTTGTTGTTAAGTCGCATTTATGAAATGGTGGTATCATAAATATTTGAAATGATTAGAGTTTGTGGAAACATGTAAAGACTTAAATAAAACCAAAGTAAAGAAGAACATGGAAAGGAGTGAGAGAAAAAAATGCATTTCCAATTTATTCCTAATCCAAACAACACAACCAGGACACTGTGTGAAGACACCCTCTAGCCCTGTTCCAGGTTCCTCCCAGACTCCGAGTGTGAGCTTCCGTGGCCAATCCACTCCAGGCTTCTGAGGGTACCACCTGTATGCCCTGTGCTAGCAACTGGATGATGTTAAATATCAGCACAAACTGTTCACTTCAAAACACACAATATAAAAACATGCCCCCCTCAAAAAAAAAAAATACCATACCAGAATCTGTTTTTACCTCAATCTAATATAAAATTTCTAAATGGCTAATGAGTTGATGAATTAAAAGCAATGTGATTTGTTTGAATAACCTTCAAAATGTGTAGCAACTGAGGTGATTATATTATTGAACGATATACTTCCCAACTTCATATTAAAACAGATACACAAATAACAGACCTTTATGAAGAGGAAAATACCATCTCTCTTTTTAAATCAATGACTGTGTGCCTCTGTACTATTTTTTGTCTTTACTGCTTAGCACATTTAAGATTTTATAAGTCAAACTTCATAATAAATGAAAAATTGTGTTCTTAAACACAGGAAATATAAAAGCTGCATATAAAAAATATAAAGTCAAAAGTCCAAACAACCTCTTTTTTTATGTACTGTATGTTGATGTTACATTTGTTTAACAAAAAAATGTAACCAGAATAACAGAAAGACTTTAAACTCCTCCAACTTTTCCTCTGGATTCTGACAGACTTACCATAATCAAGCATATTCTCTTCTCTAAATACTAGTAAATATAACCTTGAAATTTTAACAGACCAAATAAGAAGAGGCAAGGGTTCCAAAAAACATTCTTGACACTAAGTCAAAATAAAAGACTCCAGAATTACAGGAACACAAAGCACTTCCATGCTTTCCCTATAATCTAGTCCCCAACCTGACCTTTTAAAAGTCACAGGTCAGAAGCCTCAACTCTGGAATGGGTGAACTGAATTGAAGACTAAAAACTCATACTTCTTTCTCCTTTCTGACAACTCCGCAGACTCTGCCCACCTCACCAGACTCATTTAACATTCTTTCCCTTGTTCCCACCACAATGGCCTTAAAAACAACAAAAACTCCAGCATATTCCTACTTGAAGATCTCTGCTTCTCTTGGGGCCTCGCTTCCTGGACTGCTCTTCCTGCAGACATCTTTGTGTGGCTGGCTGACCACACATGCCAGTGGGGGGAATTCATTCTGACTTATCTTCCCTGACCCAGCAGAGATAAAGCAGTCCTCTCCCTAGTCTCTATCACATTTTATTGTCTTCTAAGCCCTCATCAAGATCTGAAATTATTTTGTTTACTTACTCACTTGCCTATTATCTTGCTTCCTCCCCATAAATTGGAAGTTCCATGAGACCAGAGATCTTATCTGTTTGGTTCACTACTATAGAAGAATACCTGGTACTTACTAGACAATAAATATTTGTCAAACTAATGAAGAAAAGAATGGATAGCAGGTTAACAGTTAACTTTCAAAGCTTTAAAATACTTTTTAATTATATTACCAACTAAATCAACATTGGGACTTTCCAGTTATCATGGTGACAATTGAGAAGGTGAGCCCAGAAGAGCATCACATGTAATTTTTTTACAAAATCTAACTCACAGAAAGCCTAATCTGTAGTTACATAATCACTAATAAGAATTCTGAAAGGTCTTGTGCATACCTGAGCAAACATCTAAGGTCAGAATTGGGGGAGGTCTGCAAAGATCAGAACTATGTTACTTCAGAAGAAGATGGATAGAAATAATAGTAGCAGTGCAGCTAGTTAACAACTTTGAGTACTAGGGTGAGACTAGGTACACATCACAGAACCTTACTCATACCATCCTGCTTAATCTTTGCAACAACTATATATTAATTTTACTATTAACTCCATTTTTACAGATGAAAAAACTAAGACACAGATGGTTTAATTAACTTCTCAGGGTCACACATCTGGAAGCCAAAATCCACTCACAAGGCAGTCTGCTACAGTCCTCACCCCTAACCATATTATACCACCTCGCAAAAAATAGCAACTACCATTTATTTAGCACTTCTTAGGCAACAGCGCTCTACCAGTACATAGAAATCACCATGATCACTCTATGAAGTCAATACAATTATTATCTATATCTTACAAATAAGGGAACTTTTCTTGGGTCACACAGCAAGCTGGGATCTAATCCAGAAGTCTAGCTTCAGAGTTCACTCTCCCAATACTCTCTCTCCTGCTTCTCAGTGTTCCTCAGATTTGCTATCAGAGACAGCAGTGTGATGACAGAACTTCAAAGTGTCCTAGCATCTCCCTGGGCTTGCTCTCCCTAGAAACCTCCTTTCTCCTTCCTTGACTGTCTCAGATTCATCCCTTTGCTGGCATTTCATCTCCCCCAGGATTCTGCCTCACTGATTCAACCAGATATACCTTCCCACTTTAAATAAATCTGAGAAACACAATGAATTCTTGAATCAAATTTAAATCTAATTTCAAATTCCAGTGTAATGAAACTGTATAGTAATACCTACTAGGGCAGGGGTGGGCCAACTTTTTGACTCGAGGGCCACAATGGGTTCTTAAACTGGACCGGAGGGCCGGAACAAAAGCATGGATGGAGTGTTTGTGTGAACTAATATAAATTCAAAGTAAACATCATTACATAAAAGGGTACGGTCTTTTTTTTTTTTTAGTTTTATTCATTTCAAACGGGCCGAATCCGGCCCGCGGGCCGTAGTTTGCTCACGGCTGTACTAGAGAATCATGCTATTACAACACAGCAGAAAGAAAATGAGAGGGCTATAGAAGTATTAAATTAGAAAGTACAACAAAAATACCGCTCCTACAGGGACTGGAATCAAGAATGTGGCTATGTATGAGGCAGAGGACAATCCAACTGTCTAAAAATGACAGGAAAATTAAGCAGCTATGCTCACTAAACTTCCAGAAGCCCTAGTGCTACCAAAACCCAGCCTGCCACAATACTGACCATGATCCTAAATGCTTGTTCAACTAGAGTTTTTGATGTCATGGAGATCATTTTTTCATAGGCTGTCCCCCTAATCCATGACATTTTTAATAGAAGTCAGTGAATAAAGAGAAATTTGCCTTACAACAATTTCAGCAAACATATCTATTCCAAAAAGCAACAATCATCTATATTTAGAGCCTCAAGACTCCGCCTTCGGAGGACCAGTGCAGATTTGCATTCAGAGAGAAGTGACAAGAGACAGACAGGGGCCTGCTTCTTGCAGAAATGCAGCCACACTCAATGCTTCCTAATACTAACTTCCCTGATGTGTTCAGTGACCTGTGACCTCACCTCAAACCCTAAAAAATTACTTTCCTCTTCTTTTCATCTCAGCAATGAATGTCTCCAAATAAAAATTTCACAAAGGAAGAAACATGTTCTACTTAATCCCAATTTTGAATAAAATTTAGGAAAAACCTAATCCAAGGCTACATTATACTGAAGACCAAGATTGTTTTCAGTTAGTACAGAACTACCAGAGCTATTGGTGGTTTCCTACATTGTATAAATCAGCCTGTCAGACAGTTCCTAATACATCTGTATCTTAGGAGGAGGGAAGTAGCTGCCACACGCTTAGCTCCTCAGTATCTATAAAGATGCAGCAAGTAATTACTTGACACAATCTTCATGCTTCAGTGCTCTTATGCACATGAAGCGGCGGCAACCAGATATTTAAAAACGCAGACCTTCAATGTGTTGATGAACCACTTTCAAATATAATCCTTTCAAAGTCTGCAAAGTTGTTACTGTCAGTCACAGCTAAGGACGGTATTTGCAAAAATGCATGCAGAGTAACAGACTAATTCTAACACTCTTACCTTTAAAGTCTTATAGTAAATAGCCCTGTTGATTTCCAGTGGAAATAAATTTTGCTCTTCTCCTGAACAAGCCCAATTCACATATCGAAGCCAGTTCCCCTTCTCTGGATCGGTGGCGTCAATGCACATCCATCCCAAATTTGGATAGTATACCTTGGGAGAAGAAAGAAAATACCTTTGTTAAAATGACAGTGTTGGGGTCCAACCCCAGCAGGTCCAGGGGTTCCCAAGGTGTGGACAGAGTCGGCGAAGAAGAAATGACACGGAGACAGCGTTCAGTTGATCAGCAGCCTAGCCAGGTTCTCTAGTCAGGTTCTCCAGCCAGGTTCTGTCTTTATTCTCCTGTTACACCTGTATTTATACCAGTTGATTTTAATCCTATCCATTCTATTCCAAAGGTTAGTGTTTGTTATCTCCATTCCAAGGTCACTACTCTATTGTTCTGTTAAGCTACAAGGAAGTAACTGAAGGAGATTATCCTAAGTAAAGATTATGTAGCTTAAGTGTGATTGTTTGTAGTTAAAGTGATTAACTACCCGCCTGGCACTTAGTTAAGGGGTTTTACTGATTTATTCCCTTCCTTAGTCGTGTTAATCCCTAACTCCAGGGAAATATCCCCACCTGGGGAAACAACCTTTCTCAGAGAAGTGACCTTGGTTAAAACACATAGCGCTAAGTAGGGGAGAAAACATATTAAGAACAGTATGCCATATATGCCAGGTCCCTTGAAACAAATGCTGTGCAGATGTTTCTTCCCTGCAGCGACTGTGTCAAGCAGCAAGGATAGACTGGCTTCCGGCATGACAGTATCTTTAAAATGTTCCTATTTTCAACTTTGAAGACAATTATTTTTCATTATATGCAAACTAGTGGCCCGGTGCATGGATTCGTGCACACTGACAGGAAAATAATTAGAATAGTCATTGCAAATGCTGGCATTCTGTCGACAATGCAGGCTTCTTTCAGCTTCAGAGGTATGTTGTGCCAATAGTTGGTCTTCAGACATATTCTGTCCAAGATACTGCTTTCTTTCAGCTTCAGAATGTCAACAAAAACAACCAAATTCATGATCCACAATGACAGATCGAAACATGCATGCAATTGGCACCAGCGAGAGCTTTATATGTATTGTGCATGTGCGAGTCAACGTTTATTTTTAAATTGCCAGTGTGCGTCATATGTACTGGCCGGTCAGTCAGTTGGGCAGTCGGACAGTCGGTCACTTAGCCTTTTATATAGGGAGATACTATATAAAATCATTTCAAAGAAACAAAATAAATAAGCAACAGATGAAAGAAAAAATAAAAGATGAAAATTGTTATCCAAAATTGTGTAATCCATCTGGCCAATGTGGCTCAGTGGTTGAGGGTCAACCTATGCACCAGGAGGTCACTAGTTCAATTCCTGGTCAGGGCACATGCCCAAGTTGTGGGTTTGGGCCTCAACAAGGGGTGTGCATGTGGCAGCTGAACGATGTTGATGCTCTCTCATCGATGTTTCTCTCTCTCTCTCTCCCTCTAAATATAAATGTACTAGTATATGTGTCTCTCTCTCTCTCTACATATATATATATATACACACACACACACACACACACACACACACACACATACATATCAATAAAAACATATATATTTTTAAAAACCATGTAATCCGCATTAGTTATTTTTCTATCTGAGCTTGAGTAATTTTTTTCCTCCTAAACTTGAAGAGCTATGGTAAATATGCTGAATGATCTCCAAATGCTTTGCAAATATGAACACAAAGACAAGTGACAGCTCTATTCCCTGAAGACAGAGCTGGAAGAATAAGCTGACAGCACCCTAACCCCTGGCTTCCTGGGTTGCTGTGCACATCGCCCAGTCCTGCAGGTGCCACAGTTCAGCAGGTCTCTTCACTGCAGGGCTGACAGGAAGTTAGTGAGTAAACAAGTTGCATTAACTTCCAAGTAGGTGATAGGGTATGATGCTTTTGCAAACTCAGCTCACCTTTAAACACTTCCCTATCCAGGGCACCTGTCAGGCCTGAGGTACTATGGAACATAACGGAAAATATCAGTATCCTTCAAAAAAAAAAAGACCAAAAACCCAACCCATATTTCAAGAGTCAAAACAAATTTACACTTGCAAGCAGCTTTCCCTGATCATCCGATCTCAGCCAATTCCTTCTCCCAGGTGCCTCCAGCACTTAACATTCCTTCCTTTTAAAGAAAATCTATTTAGCAACCATCTTTAACTTTATCTTTGCATATACATATATACATGTTTTACTTCCCCAAAACTAGACTATAAAACATTTGATTAGGCACTGAAATAAAATTACAGCATCAACTGGTAACAGACCTGTCAGAAACAAAGCAGACGAAATAAGTCTTCTACTTTCCCTTTAGGAAGGAAGAACCTCGATGCTTCCATTACACACACAGCTGCGACTCCTGCCACTCACTTCTTTTCTTTCCCACCCACACTAACTCTTTACTGCAGCCATCCTTCTGAAACAAAAAGCTCCCCCTCCACTCTCGCTCGTTGGGCAAGCCTGTGTCTAGAGTCTTACTGCCAGGGTATGCCCCTCTTACTGGACACTAACCATACAGGGATAATGCTACATACTTTCCATATTATCTCATTTAACCCTAGGCCGCAGATTCGTGTGTGTTTTTTTTTAACACATCAACACTGAGGATCAAAAGTTAAATAATTTTCCCAAAGTCGCTCAATTAATTAGTAGTAAATATGGGTTGAACCCCAGATCTGCTTGACCTCTACTTACCCATCCCTCCTCTGACCATCCTAGCTAAAACTGCAAAGCCATGTCTCCCTATCTGCAGCCCATCCCCCCAATTCACTTTTCTTCAAAGTAATTATGCTCTTTGAAAGTATGAGATCATCTACGTACTTATTTTACTTAGTGACTGTCTCCCTACAGCAGAGTATTAACTCCAGGAGGAGAAGACATTTTAGCCTTTTCACTCCCCGCAGTACCTACAATACCTTGACCAGCACTTGATAAACAGTAGGCTCTCAATAAATGACTATGGGATGAATGAAAGAATACCATTATACACAAATGTATTACTGCCATCATTTAATAAGCACCTACTATGTGACAGGAACCATGCTGGAAGGGGCTTTGCAGTTAGTTTATTCAATCACCGTCAGTGCCAAGGAGAATATTTTCACTATCCCATAAGTACCCCCAGTGAGTTTATTCAAAAAATGGCTGTTTACTAAAACACCTAGTTGCACCATTCTAAAGAGAGGTTACCCATGTCATATCAGACTCATTTTCAAAACTCACTGTCACACTCACCCTCAGGACACACATACACACTCCTCTCCCTTTAAAATAAAGAGAAAGAGTAGCCCCCAAGTGATATATTATGGAGAGAGAGCATCATGGTGCAAAAATTAAACCTTACACACCAAAATAATATAAGTTGCTTTACTTTAAAATGTTTAAGAGATATTTTTGTCACGTTTGTCAGCATGATAAGATAAGGAAAATGGAGTAGTTGGTCTTTAACACTGTCAGTCTGTATTAGTTATTTTTTACTTACTTGGGATTAAAGCAGCGGTTCTCAACCTGTGGATCGTGACCCCTTTGGCGGTCGAACGACCCTTTCACAGGGGTCACCTAAGACCATCCTGCATATCAGATATTTACATTACGATTCATAACGGTAGCAAGATTACAGTTATTAAGTAGCAACGAAAATAATTTTATGGTTGGGGGTCACAACATGAGGAACTGTTTTAAAGGGCCAGAAGGTTGAGAACCACTGGATTAAAGTCTTTTGATATATCACAATGGATAGAGAAATCCCACTCACTCTCAACCCACATACTGACATGGCTACAGACATCAACGAGACACAGATGAGACCGGAAAACCGCACCGAGTTACAGCCGGCAGCTGGAGGGAGGCATCAAGAGTCTACCCATCCACCTGGGCTAACAACACCGGCTGTGCCCAACTTCCTGGCTCCCAGGTCAATACTGACCTTTGCAAACAGCAAGGTATGCCACTTGAATAAATTCTTTATGTATGGTTCCTTTTGGTTCAAAATGGACTAAGGCATCTGCCAAGTCATACTTAAACTAAAATGCTTATGTTGACAGAACTTCCTTTTTTTAAAATGTGCAAACAAGTAACTCACAAAGAAATACACATGCCCAAAACCTTGTGAAGATAAAAATTAAACTTACCTAATAATAATAAAAAATAACTTCAAATTAAAATTTTTTCACCTATCAAACTGGTAACAGTTGTTTCTTAAGGGAAAAAAAACAAGATTAGAAAGTAAACATTTGCTGCAAATATAAATAGAACAACATTGATGGTTTTTTTCTCTCTCAAATAAATAAATAAATAAGCACTGCCCTAACCGGTTTGGCTCAGTGGATAGAGCGTTGGCCTGCGGACTCAAGGGTCCCGGGTTCGTTCCAGTCAAGGGCATGTACCTTGGTTGCGGGCACATCCCCAGTGGGGGGTGGTGTGCGGGAGGCAGCTGATCGATGTTTCTCATCGATGTTCCTATCCCTTCCTCTCTGTAAAAAATCAATAAAATATATTTTTTAAAAAATAAATAAATAAATAAAAATAAATAAGCACTGATTTTTTTTTCATCTTCTGTAAACTGACTTATAAGTCATTTTTCTATTGAAAATGTTTTTAAAGGGCATTTACCCACAAGTACTTAAAATATGGGTAAGTTTATATTGTTTTCTTGCTTTTGCACCTGTACGCAATAAGGTGCTTTCATTTTGTGCTCTAAGAGTTGTTTATTTACTTTGTTTGGCATTACCCAATTACAGTTTTGGGAAAAAAAAAAAAAAGCAAATATTCCCCAAACAATGCTGATCAAAGAATAAATTAGTGTCACTTTTTTAGATGGAATTTAGCAGTACTTGAGAACACACACACTGAAATGTACATGCACTTTGACCAGCATATACATTTAAAGGAATTAGTCTCATGAGACATTGGGTCAATCATACCAGGATGTATGTACACAGATGTGCATAGCAGTGTGGTTTACTGTAGACTTGTCTCAAATTCACTCCTGGATGGAAATCTCTATGGATTTGGACAGTATGATAATACATGCACATAGCAGAATACTAAGTCAATGTTAAAAAGTACTACTGCATAAATGATTAATTATGTGGAAACTTTTACTTTCTGTAACATATTTCTGTATTCTTAAAGAATTTTTTCCAATAAGCCCACATTGTTTCTGTAACTAGAAGAAAACAAAGATAACCAGAAGTTGTGGAAATATATTATTGGTATAAAAGATAGTCACAATACATTGATGATTAAATAAAGCCATTTACAGAAAGTATGGCTTATATAATACCGTTTTTGTTTTAGACATATGACTATATGAAGAAAAAAATAATCTGAAACTATGTAAGTATAAATGTTAATAAATTATGGTTTTCTCTGAGAAGTAGAGTTGCCATATTTTTTTTTTCTGCTGCTTATCTAAATTTTCTACCTTTTCTCCACTGATTTAGTATAACTCTTAAGCAAACAAAGGAAGTGGGTGGGGAGAGCAAGTTAGTCTTTTGAATGAAAACCTAAGTTTGAATGAAGGCTGCCAAGGTCTGCTCAATGCTAAGCTAAAATATTCCTCTTCCTACTCCTCCCAACATCATCACACATACACATTTAAAAAAAATAATGTAGCTTTCTCATTTGTCTTGAGACTCAACCTTATAAGTAAGAACTGCAATAAAAAAATGTGTTTATATACAATCTATCTCAGTCAAACTTTGTTTTCCAAACAATTACTTTCAGTAGCTGGCACACAGAACCTAATCACTAAAATGTGACAGAATTTTTAAAATGTAAACTACACATTACTAGACTGCACAAGGGCCTTAACACCTTCTAGGATAGTGGAAAGAAAGTAGAGAACCAACTACCATTCCTTCTCAAAGACAATGCAAAGGCAGGTGAAACTCCCACCCTAGCTCAAACTCAACAAATGATATGTAGCAAGTCTATTTCCACATTTTTACGACAAATTCAAAATTTAGTACACACTCCAATTTGTAACATTTTATGTTACAAATAAAAAAATCTTATTCAATTAATGCAAAGTACCATAAACTGCCTAGGAGGTCCTTACGTACTCTCAATTTGCAATAACCACACCAGGAGTTAACACAGGGCAATTATGACACCTCTTCATACCTATAGTCTCCTGCTGAGATAAACCTTTTATTCACTAAAACCAGCCCCCGCCCTCCCTCCCCTCCCAAGTTAGAGTCTACAGATTCCCCGCCCACTATGGCTCTAACACATTAGAGATGGAGATGGGCCTTCTCCTGGCGTCCCAGCTCCATTCCAGTGGCTCTAGTTTGTCATATTGTCTAAGGCTCCTTTTCATCTTTATTTCTCTGGGGATCTAGCTTGTTGAATCCAACACTATGATCTACACACCACTTCCCCCTTTCCCTATCTGTTCCTGGAAGACAGACAATACCTAATTATATTTCCATTTGTTTAAACTGTCAAAAGGACTCAAGGGGAGACAGGATGTCTACTTCTCCACTAGCCCAACTTGCATAGCATTTCCCACCAATGCATTTGCATGAGTAAATAACTCAAAGAGCTTTCAAAAGTCATTTCCAGGATCCATCCTCCACTCCAGTTTGTTTCAAAATACTGCGCATACCTTCTGACATTAGAAGAGAAAGAAATTCTAAGCAAAAATGAATATTGATAATCTTTTAAAAAGTACTCAACTACAAAATAAATGTTTTTATACTCTATATGATAATTCAAGTGTTCATCTTTGATACTCAGGTTCCACTAATATTTATTGAACCAGCACATCTATATCAAGTAATTTCTTATACACCATCTAATTTGTAGCCAAACAATTCCATGAGGAGCTTGTTATCCTCATTTAAAAGTGGCAATAAAGAAAAAAAATTATTTATAGAATTTACAAAAAAAGTCTCCATTATAGATATAATTTCTATTTCAATTATTAGTTGAAATGCAAAATATACATCTTCCTTCCATCCTCCTGACTCAAAATTTGTGACCTGAATGAAATAATGCAAACAGAAGCAGTGAAGTATCAGTTTTCATTTATAACAATGTGGGAAAACATTGTTTAAAAGATTAATATTGGGTTTTAAAAAGCTAAGAAGAAATATGCACTCATGATATTTATATAAATTAGCATAATCCTTCTAGAGGTCTGTTAAAGAAAATTTATCAAAGATTGCCCTAGCTGGTTTTGCTCAGTGGATAGAGCGTCGGCCTGCGGACTGAAGGGTCCCAGGTTCAATTCCCAGTCGGGGCACATGCCCAGGTTGCAGGCTCAATCCTCAGTAGGGGGAGTGCAAGAGGCAGCCGATCAATGATTCTCTCTCATCATTGATGTTTCTATCTCTCTCTCCCTCTCCCTTCCTCTCTGAAATCAATAAAAACAAAATAAAAAAATTATCAAAGATTAAAATGTACAAAGTAGCTTTTGACTTAACAATTATACTTGTAGGAATTTATCTTAAGAAGATAACCAGACAAATCAGCAAATACGTATACAGAGTGAATTCCATATTTAAAGAATTGTTAATATCATGAAAAAATTAAAACTATTTAAATGTCCAACTGGTTAAACAGTGGAAGATATAGTAGAATTCTAAGCAGCATAAGAAATAATGATGTAGCTCGGTCAGTGTGGTTCAGCGGTTGAGCATCGACCCAGGAACCAAAGGTCACCTGATTCGATTCGAGCCCCAGTTGTGGGCTCGATCCCTAGTAGGGGGAGTGCAGGAGGCAGCTATTGATGATGTTTCTCTCTCATCAATGTTTCTATCTCTCTCCCTTCCTCTCTCTCTCTCTCTAAAAAAAAAAAATCAATAAAAACATTTTTAAAAAGGAAAGAAACAATGATATAAATAATATTTGACAGATATATCCATAACATATTGAAAGAAAAAGGCACATTACAAAACTACATGTACTGTCTGATGTCAATTGCATGAAGCATCTGTTTCTATACCCGTGTATGTGAGAGACAGAAAAAAACGAGAGGCAGAGAAATAGTTAAAAGAATGTCTACCAACATGTTCACAGATGACTTTTACTTTCCTGTTTATAGTTTTCTATATTGTTTATGTGATTTTGCACTGAGTGTGTACAACCTTCATAAGTTAAAATAAAAAAAAACAAAACATTAGAGTGAACACCAAGAATGGACCACACTGTAAAACATGGACTTGAAGTGATAATGATGTGTCAATGCAGGTTCATCCATTTTAACAAATGTACCACTCGGGTACAGGATGTTGACAGCGAGGGAGGCTGTGTACAGGGGCAGGGCACAGCCGCAGGGCGGGGGAATTTATAAAGAAACTCTGTACTTTCTGCTCAATTTTGCTGTGAACCTAAAAGTGCTCTAAAAGTCTATTTTTTTAAAAAAGACATTAAAGCAATTCAAAAGTTGTGTTCATCAGAAGCAATTTGAGCCCCATGGAAGTGAATTGAAAGGTTTTCATCAGAAGCTGTTTTAGAATCCTGCAGACTGCTCAGTGGGTGTGGGGTGGTCAGGGGAAGCATTCATTACATGTAGGCCAGCATTTCACCTGGCTAGCAGTTCCCTTCCAGAAACTGATCAAAGAATGTTCTCCTCTTTGGAGAACCTGTTTTGTGCATTCACCCTGAGATACTCTACTGTTTTTCTCCAGTTATGTCTGATTTAATAGAATGTTTCCAGTGAAAGCTTAGAGGACTTAAGACTGTGATAGATAACCAGGGGCTCAAGAAAAGCAATTTAACACTGTCTTTGATTAGCTTTAAAATGGAGTTCTAGTGGGGGCAAAAGACCAGGCTGCTAAAAGATAAGCTGTTCGTAAGGGGCTTTAATTGAAGAACAAATGCCAAGATGAGACTTTAATGATAAGCAGTTTCTGTTACATTAATAAGAGGCGCTCTGATGCAAGTCAGTGGATAACGCCAAGGTTGGAATAAATTAATGGAGAAATTCTAAATTTTACCTGGGTTCTTATTTTCTTCTTTATATGAAACTAGTGGCCCAATGCACGAATTCATGCACATTGAAAGGAAATTAATTAAAAGAAATATTTTAATATCGCTATTCGCCCTTTCTCTATAATAGAAGTGTCAACCAAATTCACAATCAACAATGACAGATGGAAACACACACATGCGACTGGCGCCAGCAAGACCTTTATATGTATCGTGCATGCGTGAGTCAACTTAGCCTTTTATAGATATAGAATAAACTTGCTTAATTAGACCTGCTTTCTGATTTAGCTAAACTTTTTCCAGCCCAGTGAAGCACCTCAACTTCTCTTTCAGGTAATTGTCAGCAACACAGCAGTAAATATCAACATGAAGCAGATTATTATTGTAGATCAGGATAGAGAAAAAAGGGTAAAATACTTAACTGCAGCAGTGTTTGACTATATTCTGTGCAATGAGAAAACCTGAAGTCATTTTCAAGGTCCACCATTTCTTACTTCTTTTCAGTCGGGTCAAATTTCTAAGCTTTCTAAATCTGTTTTCCAGCTAATGAAAAAAAAAAAAAGGATTCCACCAAGTGTCCTATCTACCTACTCCAGGACTTCTGTGAGGATCAAATGAGATGAGGCATGGGAAAACGCTTCACAGACATTTGCTTAAAGTGTAAAATGTTTCCACCTGGGTATAAAGCAAGTCAGGTTCCTGGGCTGAAGAAACTGCAAGGAGGCTAGTTGTCACTAGGAGAGGAAGCCGGGCATTGCTACGTGATGTCATTACCCAGACCGTCGGACACTTAGCATATTAGCCTTTTATATCTATACTAGAGGCCTAGTGCATGAAATTCGTGCACAGGCGTGGTCACTAGGCCTGGCCAGTGATCGAAGTGCGAGTGTCTGGCATGGAAGGGCAGGTCCCAGCTGACCTCTGAGCCCTGGGCAGCACCTGGGCCCCCAGGACCCCACGCACCTCCTCCGCCAGAGTCATGGTGCCTGAGCCCCCACGTGGAGATGTGGTGAGTGCAGTAAGACGCCGGCGCCGCACGGAAGCCGGGAGGCCAGCGCGCTCTCTCCCGGCCAGCCTCGCAGACCGGCTCCTGTGTGAACCCACGGGGAGCCCAACTGGCCCCTGTGGTACCAGCAGAGAGGCCGCGCAGGTGCGGGGCAGGCTCCTTGAGAGCGCCTGGCACCTGAGCATGGGGGATTCCCCAGTGCGGGAGCCCTGGCCTCCTGGGGGATGGTAGCAGGGGGAGTGAGAGCAAGCTCAGCAGACACCCCACATTCTCACCGCATCTCTGTCCCCATCACCCCCGCCCCCAGGTAGCCAGTGAGAGGTCGCAGCGCATCGCCAACACCCGCCATGTTCTGCGCCACCCCCTGGTGGTCAGCACATGTCATAGTGAGCAGTTGAACTCCCAGTTGAGGGGTCAATTTGCATATTAGCCTTTTATAAAAGGCTAATATGCAAATTGTCCCCTTGAGAGTTTGACCAGGAGTTTGGTCGCTCATTATAATGTGTGATGACCACCAGGAGGCAGCGTGGAACGAAGGAAGGCCCCAGCCGGCAGCCAGAAGGCTCCAATTGGCCCTGATCGCCGGCCAAGTTTAGGGACCCTACTCGTGCATGAATTTTATGCACCGGGCCTCTAGTATGTAGATAAGTTCATTATAATTTATGCTCCCTGTACTTTGCCAAATGCTACTTCTTCATATATATGTCATATATATCTACTTTTAATAGAGCAAAAGGCTTAAGGGTTTCTGTATGGAATATATACCCTGTGGTTGGAAGTATGTGAATGATATCCAAATTTTTAAATTTAATTCATTGGGGTGATATTGATAAAATTATATAGGTTTCAGGTGTACAATTCTATAATACATCATCTGTACATTGTATTGTGTGTTCACCACTCTAAGTCAAGTCTCCTTCCATCAACATTTATCTTACTATAACTTCCTTTCCCTCTGGTAATCACCATACTGTTGTCTGTGTCTAGAGGTTTGTTTTGTTTGTTTGTTTAATCCCTTCACCTTTTCCACCCAGCCCTGAAACCCCTACTCCAGATTGTTGTTGTTTTTTAACTGGAGGAAGGAAAAGCCAGCCCTGACAAAAACTAAATCTTTATACCTGACCCACAAGAACTGGCAATGTCATAAGGGTTCACAAACTGTGGTATCTTAAGCTAACAAGAGAATATTAATAGTAGAAACTGAATCCCTATTATGCCATGGCTCCAAATCACAATTTTCACCAAGCTACTATGAATTCATACTATGCAGAAATTTCAATATAAATGAAGCTTAATGGAGAAAAGGCACCATTAATAATTTATACAATATGCCCAACAATATCAAACTGCTATGTTGGGTAAAATAGGTACCATAAACTTGGGTTTAATATCAGTGGCATTTGTACAAGCTTAGCATTCTATACCCAGAAGTAAAGCACACATTTCCTGGGTCCCTGACATTATCCTCACTCAGGTGAGCACTAACCCAGAAGATCATATTTGTTAGCTTCCCTTGGGAAACTTGTAAAATTAAAAATGCGGTTTGGAGCCTAATTTTGTCGTCAAGATACCTGTGACCACTTAGGGTAATAGCATATTTTGACTGGGCAGTTTTTCTACAAATATAGCAAGCACTCTCTTACCTCAAAAGTGGTGAAATAGCAAATGTAATTATCCTCAGGGTAAGTCCTCATTCCTAAAGCCCCTTGGGTTAACTGCCATTAGATTTATTATAAGGGATTCACAACAAAGAACTCAAAATTATTGGGAGAAGTCATCGGAATTTCAAGTTAAGAAACACTGCTTATAACATTGAGAAGAACCACAATATACTTCAAACGTACAAATGCCACAGAACTTCTTGATGTAAAGTATCCAGACACTTCCTATGCATATTTTATTTTTAGGCTTGTGCATGTTTACATGTGAAACAGATGTGACTCAATTTAAGACAATCTGGTTGGAATGCTTTTCCTCACAACCGAAAAACTCCACTTACTTTCAAAAGGAGTCACACCACTCAGTTCCTGTAAGAACATGAGGAGTTTCCAGAGGGCACCTCATCTGAACTAAATTCCACACAACTGGTGAATTCGCATGCAACTCTCCAAGAAACAATTAACAACATATTTTGTCTTCACAGCTACCTTAATGAGATATTTTTTATTCTCTTCATTTTAAAATTGAGGGTTTTAGCCAGAGTCACAAAGCTAACGGTAGGATATGAACCAATGAAACCTTTTTAATTGCCTCACTGTCCGTAGATGTGGATTCTAGTTCTGCATCGACTCCACTCTCAACATCTGGGCCCCACAGGAAGGAGGAGTTCACCTCTGCTCTGAACCGCTTCACCTCTGTAAGGAGGGTGCTAATGTTCTGCTCTTCCAGGATTGTTGGGAGAACATGAAATAAACCGAATAAAAGACTTTTGAAAAGTTCAAAGCACAATATAAATGTGCCATGTGCTAAATATATTCAACTCTGAACATTCCAGCAACACAGATGATTTTCTAAAATACAGAGGACCCGAACAATGTTTTTATATGCAGCCACCTTGGGGTGTCTTTTATGGTGTCTATCTGGAAGCCTGTAAAGTGACAGACGAAAGTCTTGGCTGCAGAGCAAAAGCCCTGAACAGGGGATATAAAGAGTGGATTTGACAAGTATTGTTGAGGATGGCCAAACAGTCTCAAAATACAAATGTAAACAGCAGTCTGCATCCATGGAAACACATTTTCTACTTAATAAAAATATTCTTGATTTTTAAAGAACACATTAAAATAGTGGTTTTAATTTCCGAATGTCAGATCCTAAGAGAACAGATTTTGTTTAAATGTCTAGAACTCTGATAGACAAAAAACACAAAATTCTTCCTTACCTCCCACATGTACACATTATTCTTAACCTGAGATCTTTTTTTCTTATCACCAACAAATGGTCCAAACTTTTTGCCTTTTAAAATTGGTTTAGTGGCCCAGACACCTAGAAAAGAAAACCAATATTTTTATAATGCATGTGGTTACTTTAAAGACTGAAGCACTAGTGTGCTCTCTCTTTCTCTCTAGAGCACACCTGTGCCTTCCCCCACCCCCTTCTTTTCCTTAGGCCCGTATCTTTCGCTTTCTTTCTCTTAAGTTCCAAGGGCCCTTCTTTTGCTTCTGTAACTTGTTTCCTGAGTCCATGCAGCCCTGCTGGCTCACTTCTTCTGCCTCTGTGACTTTTTTTTCTAAAAGGCTAAATAAACGTCTTGTACTCAAGTTCTTGGCTCTGAATTCTGTCTTTGCCAAACTCAAGAACCAAGGTCTAATAGTGCCGCTATCACCTAGAGCTGTGACTCAGATTGTCTTACCACCCTTCTCGGTGTGGAAAGAAAAAAAAATAGATTGAAGCACTAAAATCAATTCAGTTTCACAAAATAGTTAAAAGGCTACAGCCTAAAAGCAAGATGTTAAATCAACTAAGATCAGGTGAAAGCAAATTAAGTCTTCAACAGTGATTTTTCTTTTTCTTCTTTATATTCTATATTTTGCAAATAGCCTCTAAAAAACCTATTTTGTTTTATAATAAAAAATAATGTTTTATATACTTGCTTGTTTTTAATTTTTACATGTAAAATTAGCTGGACAGTACAATCACGAATACTTGGAGAATAGCACAATTAAAGAGAAAAAAACTGGAATATAGTCAAACTACAAATAATTTTTAAACTCTTCTTTCTATTTTTCTACAGACTTCAATGATCTCCAATAAACATGAGCTGCTTTTATAAAGGGTTAGAAATATAGGTTTTTTAATAAATATTTTTAAAGTTTGTTTGTTCAAAATGAAAAACCCTCTCCTCACTGTTTCCTAAAATCTTAGCTACGGGGGCAACTCACTTTGCGGAGTTTCAAAGAGCCAAGAAGTATGCTGTTCTGTGGTGTTCTTAAGGGTGTTTCTATTTCCTCTGAACTGGCCATAAGGCAGACAGATAAAGCAGCAGTGGTTAAAATGGCAGGAGGCCACCCGGAGTCAAGGGAACCGGTGCCCAGCAGTGGCTCTCGCTGACAACAGGTTCCCTCATCTCCTGGCCTCAGTTTCCTCACATACAGGATGGTGGCATCTCAGCCAGTCCTGTTCAGCTAGGATGTACAAATCCCACTTTTCTGTAAGTCTGCTATGAATCCTGTTTGATAACGGCTAATAATAAATTAGTGGAGCTATAAAATCGAACACTTTCATGTGAATGATACAATTTAAATGCTCAAGTTACTGAATAGATTCCAATGAGGATTAGAAAAAGCATTTATTAAAAATTTATTCACACATATATATACATAAATTATAATATCAAAAGCACATCTTTAAAAAAAAACAACCCACAGGATATAAACATGATATATTCCAAGACTGTACTTTGACTAAATTTTTATCATTTATTTCCTTTGCCTTATGACCAAAGATTAAAACATAAAAATAAGATCAAACACACAAGATCTATGTCCACCCTGGATTCGTGACTGGAAACTGCATAAACACCACATAATCTTCTAAGTCAGAGTATAATCTGCTGCTTTTATGGGGAGCTCCCTACCTTAAATGCCCCAAAGGAAGTCTGCCTGCAGCCTGCAATCCCTTCCCCTGCTCCTTCTCGGACCCGAGGACTCACCAATCCGGGCCTTGTCAACAGCAGATGGGAAAAGCCTCACTTCCTCGGGAAGTCCTCGGAGCACATGTTCGGGTACCTCGGCCAGGGTCTCAGCGGTTGCCACAGGCTCAGTAGTGTTCTGCAAGTCAAGAAACAGAAGGATCATAGCAAAACGAAGAAATCCCAGCTAGCATTTTGTTTTTTTCTGGTCCAATAAGCAAATATGCAAACATGTAACTGAAGCTAAATCTGGCAAGCCAAGCCAAGCCCAAGCCCATGATGTCAAGCATTTCAGAGCTGCTTTGATGTCTGTTTGTGAGTCTCCAAAGGAAACCACTGACCCTCAAGCATGTCTGCGTTAATCTGTTTTGTTCCAGCCACCCACAGCCATTTTCAAAATATGTAATCTCTGGTGCCATATTGCTTTAAACTCCCAGAGAATCTGGCAGCTTAAGCTTACACTTACTCTTAAGTCAAAGGCTACCATCAGCATTTTAGAACATTTAAAAACTCACAATCAACACTCCTTATTAAGTGAATGCCTTCAGCACATACTGTAAAGGCCACAGTGGCCAGCTGGACCCCACCTGATCCATGCTTTAATCTCCACCACCAATACCCCTGGCAGAGCCTTGACTATTCCAACCAAGAGCACTGGAACTTATTCTGGACCTTCATGGGAAGTACAACTTTCCAGGAAACAGTAACTCACCACCATCTACCAAGTCAGTAAATAGCAAAGTCACCACAATATCACACAGTCTCTAAGAAAGACATTTTTATACTAACCAAAGTGTATGTTCAAATTCACTGTAATCTTAAGAAATAAGATCACTATTAAATATGTATAGAAGGGGATGAAAAGGGGAGATTTAAGTCAACTGGTAAAACATGACTGTTATTTTACAAATAACTTTCAAGTCAAAGGGAAACCAAGCATCTGTTAACTGGTACCACATATACCCTAAAGAACTCATGTGTGTATCATGACACCTAAGAATGCTGGGTTTTGTAGTCCGAGTGTTCTTTATTTCACTGCAAAGGGAAACATTCCCCCAAGAACTTTCAAAGAAACCAACGTGGGCAAAAAGCAAACTCTAAGCTAAAAAGATTAATTTTGCCGAAACCGGTTTGGCTCAGTGGATAGAGCGTCGGCCTGCGGACTGAAGGGTCCCAGGTTCGATTCCGGTCAAGGGCATGTACCTGGGTTGCGGGCACATCCCCGGTGGGAGATGTGCAGGAGGCAGCTGATCGATGTTTCTCTCTCATCGATGTTTCTGTCTCTCTCCCTTCCTCTCTGTAAAAAATCAATAAAATAAATAAATGAATTAATTAATTAATTTTTAAAAAAAAGATTAATTTTCCCACAACAATCAAGCTCTTGTAGTTTTTGAGAAAGTTTTGTGCCAAGAAAAGAATATCATCCAAATTTGAGTACTCCCAGAATTTCAATTGTTTCAAAAACTACCAATAGGCTGCTTCAAGAGAAAGAAATCCCACAGCAATGAGCAAGTCATAATGAAGGTCTCTCGGGCCTGCTTTGAGCTGAATGCACAAAAGCAGACAGTGAAGACCTGGGTTGCTGCCTGGGATGGAGCAGTCAGCAGTGCATACGCCTCAGAAGCTTTGGCCCCAACATCATCACACACAAGTTAAGTGCCTTCCAAAATATGGGAATGCCAAATGTGCTCCAGAAAATGACCCTGTGGTATTTTTAAGTAGCTAAAGTGTAAAAATTTCTCACTTCTAAATATAGTGCCCGTTTTTAAAATTGTAATCTATAAACTAGAATTATGGAAACCTGAATAAATTTTTTTCAAAGCGGAGAAAGGTATAAAATTGGTAGTTGGTACCCCAGGCTATATAATAGTTTTTTTTAACACTGATAAATTAAGCAATATTAACAAGTACTAGCCCGAGTTATGAGTCCTATCACTTCCAGTAAGAGAAAGTTTTTCCCCTTTTTCGGATGGACTCCGAAGCAAAGATTTTAAAGAATTTGACATCATTTAACCTCCCCAGGAGCTTTGAAAAGACAGTCAGCTAAGCTAAACTGATACTTCCAGGCACTATCACAGTATTATTAACAACAACTTCATATGCCCTCAGAAGCTCCCCGGGGACTCCTTGTAGGGCACTGTGCTAACCATCTTACATGCATGATAGAGTTTACTCCAAACAGAACAGGAGGCAGGGACTGTCAGTGCCTCCTCCAGGCAACACACACAAACATACATGAAGAGGCCTAGGGAAACTGTCTAAGTTGCTCAGGGCCATAATTTGAACCTTGTCTGTCTGACCCCAGAGCCCAAGCTCATAACCACTGTGGGGTTTCCAGTTAAGATTCTGCTAGATTAGGTTTGCGTCTCTAATGTAAAACATGATGACTATAGTTGATAACACTGTTACTGAATGAAATTTGCAAAGAGAATAGAACTTAAATGTTCACAAACACACACAAAAGGATAAATATGATATGAGAGGTGATGGATATCTTAACTAATTGGAAGATGGGAATGCTTTCAAAACATGTATGTATATCAATTCACTACAATGTATAATTTAAATATCTTACAGATTTGTCAATTACATCTTAATGAAACTGAAAGAAAAAAAAAGATTCTGCTGGAATATAACCTAAGAACATCTACCCTAAAACCTCCAAACGTCCACGGAAAGGTCAGCAGATGACGGTACTAAGACAGAATGGTCATTCCCACAGGAAATGTGTAACATCAGTGTAAGTTGGAGACCAGGTATATTAAAATTTGTGAAACACTGTGAATATAAAGGACCTCAGCAGAGCTGCCAGAGGGGAAAGAAATAAGGAAAACTCCTACCCTTTTATTTACCTGCTTTCAGCCAACCTATTATTTATAATTTTGGCTCATTTACCTAGTTGGGAAAAGCTATTTCTCTGTTTATTTTAGAGCCTTTACACTAGAACGAAACTCAACTTCCATCTCTATGCAGCCATCCAGCCCTGGCAGCTCTGAGGCCTTCCTCTAGCCTCCCAGGCTGTTGGAATCTCCACTGCATGGAACATTTTTAGAAAATCAGTGATTCGAGAAACAGAAGGTGGGTTGGCCTGTCCAAGGAGAACCATCCTCTCCCCTTCCTTAATTTTCCTGCATAGGTCTAATCACAATTTTAAACAATTATTAGTATAATTTCAAGTTTAACGTACCTCCCCATCAGAGTGCAATGAAGACATATGGTGTATACGTTACTGAATGCTGCACCCCAATGCTTAGCAGGAGACATAAAATGTTTGTCACTTAGATACTTGAATGACTAAATGATTCTTGTAAGCTAACTGAAATCTTTTTTAGAAAAAGGAGGGATAAAAGTAAAATAGCAGGGTCATCTATCAGGAAGTATTTTCTCCATGTGTGCCTGAATTTCTTGCATCTGAGGTAGGTATTTTTCTGGGTTGATACAAGAACCCTTTTTTGGAATATATGATATGTTCTCAATTTCAAGCAACCAATTTATAAATTAAACCTTTGGAACAAAAAAACGCTTTAAAAATCCCTCACACGCTCAATAAAACTGGAATCTCTTTTTTATATATATCTTGATAGTATCAGATATAATATATTGTAAACAGGGTCATCCAACTTGGTCCCAGATCGATATTGTCTACAAGAAATTGCAATATCTAATCGATTAATTTAGTAAAATATTTCTGAGTCCCTCCTATGGCCAGGCAATGTTTCAGGCATCACATTTGCCTTAACAATGTTTCCCTCTAGTAAGGAAGGCAAATAAAATCAGATATACGATGCCTGGTAGATATTGATGCTCTAAAGGAAAACCAAGCACAAGAAAGACAGTAATGGAGAGGGTAGGGTGCTACTTTAGACAGAGTGCTCAGGGAAGACCTCTCTACACCTAGGAAGAATCACGCAGCGATATGAGGTGAAATATGCCAGAAAAGTGAACAGCAAGGACCACTGCTGAGTTAGGAAAAAGCTTGGTGTGCTCAGAGAAGAGACAGGCAAAAGTCCAATGTGTGCAGAGCAGAGAAGGTGAGGAAGGCAGGAGTAATAATACCTTAGGAGAAATGTATCACCACTTGCTGATCTACACAGAAGGTGCCAACCACAGACCAGGCTGCAAGCTCTAGGAAGGAACCCTGGCTGCTGCTCCTCCCAGGACCCCATCCTTGCTATCCCAGAATAAAAGCCATTTGCATTTTAAGGCTTTTAACACTGATCACTGTGATAAGTATGGAGGAAGTTACAAGGACTTCCAGGCTTCTCTATTATGCAATAGGAAACATAGAGCTCTTTATTTCAATGAACTGATCTGGAATGGTATGTATTAAATGTAACTAACACATTAAATTTAAGTTAATTTAATTTACATACCTAATTCCATAAGTTACTTAGTTATTAACTATTCATTGATCCGGTTAATTTGATGTCTCCAACTTCTTACCTCAATCTCAAATGTAGTTAATATTCACTCCCTTCCCCAATAAATGGCCAAGAGGCCCTCCTGCACTCAATGATTAACAAACACTCCTGGGTGCCTGCCCGGCCCTGTGCTGAGCGGTGAAGAAACAATGGTTAGTTAGTAAAGCTGATCTGGACCCCTCCCCACAAAGCTCACTGGCTAGGAATTGCTCTTCTCCTGCTTCCCAGCACACAAAAACCTCAGAGAGATTTTGACTCTCCAGTTCTTCCATCTGTGGAGGGAGCATCTGAAAGGCCCCTCTGCTGCTTCCTCCTCACACCTTTCCTCTAGCCCAGGACGACTATCCTCTGCCATGTTGGGGGGTGCAGGAGAACTTAGGGAGCATGACATTTATTCCTTCCTCTGGGCCAAGATCTACGCTAAGCACTGTCTATGCATTACCTCACAACAATACCAAAGCTAACACTGACCAAGTATGCAGGCCACTCAGACACTACTCCAAGCACTTTCTATGCATTACCTCGTTTAACCTTTACACTACCACTCTGGCTGTAATTTTATGATCCCCCTTTTTACAGATGAAAATTGAAACCTGCCCATAGCTGCAGTTAATGAGTGGCAGAGCTAGGGTACAAACCCAGATAGTTGGGCTTCAGGGTGTGAACTTTCAAATACGATGCAGTGGCGTAGCTCTGTCAAGTAACTTCCCTAAACTACAAGATGTTAAAGTAGTGGAGCCAAGATCAAGTCCACACAGTCAGACTCCAGAGTCCACATTTTAACCAGTGGGGTCTCACACTATAGTCCGGGGATGCCTGGGAAGTCCCTCTCGGGGTCCATGAGCTAGTTTTTATAATAATACTAAGGTGTTACCTGCCTTCTTCACTCTGAGGTATGGAGTGGAAAGTTTGGGGGAAGCTATGACATTCTGCTGGCTAATGGAATGGGATTAATCTTAGGTTTCAAATGTTCTGATTTATGAATAAGGCCATGTGTTAAGGATTGAGCATTCCAGGGAAAGTCGGAGATGACAAAGAGCTTAGCATGTTCAGGAAAAGAGGCCACTATGGCCAGGTCAGAGTGACCCAGGGAGCAAGCAGAGGTGGCCACCACCAGAACCTGCAGAGCCCTGAGGGCCAGGGCACAGAGACTGGATGGCATGAGGAGAGTGGTGGGACCCCACCAGAAGGTTTTGGTCAGGGGAGTGACAGGATGTCATGAGGTTTTCTATTCCATATTTTACTCCCTGGCCCCTACAAGCACCAACTTCTGGCTCCTCCTCCCTTCACCAAACTAGATCTCTTACTCCTCTGGGGCTTTTGCAATTCAGGCTTTTAGTTGCTAATGAACCCAGGCCACTGGTCCTTATGGCCCTCAATTCTTCTGCCAGTCAATATTCTCTACATCCTTCCAGGTCAAGTTCAAATCCCAGTTCATCCATGAAGACATTCTAAACAACTCATGATGATTGTCCACTTCTCTGATTTCCTATATGGTCAGTTTTATGTTGTATAAGTATAGTACTTAAGGCACGGGGAAAATGATTCAATGGGGAGAGATGTCAGTGAGGTAATCAATTAGGAAGTTTCTATAACAGCCCAAACAAGGGATGTTTGGGTTTGAACTCAAGCAATGACAGTGATAAGAAGTTATTTTATTTTATTATAAAGTTTTTTTAAATACATTTTTTATTGATTTCAGAGAGGAAGGAAGAGGGAGAGATAGAAACATCAATGACGAGAGGAGAAACCAAGATGGCGGCATAGGTAAACACCGGATATTGCTGCCTCGCACAACCACTTCAAAAATACAACTAAAAGACAAAACGGACATCATCCAGAACCACAGAAAGGCTGGCTGAGTGGAAATTCTACAACTAGAAGGAAAGAGAAAAGCACACTGAGACTCAGAGGAGGTGCGGAAGTAAAGTGCAGAGGTACGGAGGTGCACGTGGAAAGGGCTGGCAACTGAGGACGGTTGTCTTTTTCAATCGGGAGGGAGACACATGCCCCCACTCTGAACTCCAGTTCCGGGCGAGTCTCTGGGGACTCAGACTCATACGGGGAGAAACTGGACTATCTGGCATCAGGTGGAACTCGAGAGTGGCTTTCTCTCAGAGGTGCTTGCAGCAATTACCACGGGACACTGAGACCCGGGGCCTCTTAGGGAAGGACTGAGGATCAGCCATAGCTGTTTGCTCCACCCTGTTGATTCCCTGAGACCCCGCCCCACCCAAGCTGTGCACAGAGGCTTTTGCATATGAATGGCCTGTCTTCTGCAATCTAAAATTACCTAACAAACTGCAGGTGGGTCAGAGAGACCCAGAACATCCAAAAGAAGGCCCAAGGCCCCACAGCAGCTTGCATTGCTTCACAAGTGGGCCTCATCTGGGCACCTCCAAACCCCAAACAAAGAAGATGAAGCTGCAGATCTCTCCATAGCTCCTGCTGGGTAGCCTCAGGCAGAGGCTAGATTAGCACATCCTTAGATACAAGAGCCAGTGTACCCAGTGGTCAGAGTGGGACCATCCAGATTACAATTCCTCAGATCCATAAGGGACACATTCAGGGGGCAGAGTCAGTGGGCACCAAAGCCCCACTGAAGCAAGTCTTGCCCCATAAGGGTGTCTTTAGCACAGAAGTTCTCCCACCGTAGACACAGGTGATTCTTACAGCCAATTGGCCTGGAGGTCAATTCCTCCCAGTGATACCTACAACAATCAAGGCTTAACTACAACAAGACTGTGCACAAAGCCCACAAAGGGGTGCACCAAGAGTGTCCACCTCAAGTAATTGGGGAGGCTGAGCCACTGGGCCCTATAGGACACCTAGCACAGAAAGCCACTCTATCAACACAGGGAAGCATAAAAAATATGGAGACAAAGAAACAGGTCACAAATGACAGAAATGGAGGAAAGCAAACTACTGGATATAGAGTTCAAAACCACACTTTTAAGGTTTTTCCAGAATTTTCTAGAACCTCCCGATAAATTTTAGTGAGCCCCTCCCATAAATCTAGTGAGCCCCTCGAGGATATGAAAAAAGGCCCATCTAGAAATTAAGCATACACTGACTGAAATAAAGAATATTATACAGAGATCCAACAGCAGACTAGAGGATCACAAGAATCAAGTCAAAGATTTGAAATACAAAGAAGCAAAAAACACCCAACCGGAAAAACAAAAAGAAAAAAGAATCCAAAAATATGAAGATAGTGTAAGGAGCCTCTGGGACAACTTCAAGCATTCCAACATCCGGATTATGGGGGTGCCAGAAGAAGAGAGAGAGCAAAATATTGAAAACCTACTTGAAGAAATAATGACAGAAAACTTCCCCTACCTGGTGAAAGAAATAGACTTACAAGTCCAGGAAGCGCAGAGAACCCCAAACAAAAGGAATCCAAAGAGGACCACACCAAGACACATCATAATTAAAATGCCAAGAGCAAAAGACAAAGAGAGAATCTTAAAAGCAGCAAGAGAAAGAAAGTCAGTTACCTACAAGGGAGTACCCATACGACTGTCAGCTGATTTCTCAACAGAAACTTTGCAGGCCAGAAGGGAGTGGCAAGAAATATTCAAAGTGATGAATAGCAAGAATCTACAACCAAGATTACTTTACCCAGCAAAGCTATCATTCAGAATTGAAGGTCAGATAAAGAGCTTCACAGATAAGAAAAAGCTAAAGGAGTTTATCACCACCAAACCAGTATTATATGAAATGCTGAAAGGTATCCTTTAAGAAGAGGAAGAAGAAAAAGGTAAAGATAAAAATTATGAACAACAAATACATATCTATCAACAAGTGAATCTAAAAATCAAGTGAATAAATAATCTGATGAACAGAATAAACTGGTGAATATAATAGAATCAGAGGCATAGAAAGGGAGTGGACTGACAATTCTCAGGGGGAAGGGGATGTGAGGGGTGTGGGGGGTTCAGGAAGAGACTGGAAAAAAACCGTACACCTATGGATGAGGACAGTGGGGAGATAAGGGCAGAGGGTGGGGTGGGAACCGGGTGGAGGGTAGTTATGGGAGGAAAAAAGAGGAACAACTGTAATAATCTGAACAATGAAGATTTATTTTTTAAAAAAAAAAAAGTCAAAAAAAAAAAAAGAGAAAGAAACATCAATGATGAGAGAGAATCATGCATCCACTGCTTCCTGCATGCCCTCTAGTTGGGATCGAGCCTGCAACCCAGGCATGTGCCCTGACCAGGAATCGAACAGCGAGCTCGATAGAAGGTATTTTATAAAGGCAGAATCAAGACTTCGTTACTGCCTGAAAATGAGAATGATGACACACAGTGTTTCCTACATATATGCCAGGCACTAACCTTAGTGTTTTATGTTTATTAACTTTGCTCTTGACCACAATTGCATGGGGTGGGCAGCACTACTATTCCTATTTAACAGGTAGAAAGCAAATACCAAAAAGTCAGTGACTTGCTCAAGGTCACGCAGCTGGATTGGCAGAGCCAGGACTGAAGGTGGAATGTGAGTCACAAGATAACTAAAGTGAGGCAGAGCTAAACAATCCTGACACCTTCTCTACCGAAGCATTAATATCAGAGTAACATAAAATGCAAGCCTTCTTGCCACAGTCTTCTATATTACATAGGGAAATACTGTTCAAGTTCCTAAATTTTTTTTCAAATTTCAAAAATAATTCAATTATCTTCAGAAAGACATTGTACTTGATTTTATTTTATAAATTGCTAATTTATAAATTTAGTAGAATACGTGATTCAAAATGAAATTTAAGTGCCATCATTATTAAACAGATTAATTTCCTCAACTATACACTCATTAATTGAGGTTTAAGTCATCATGGATAGAAACCATCTTAGTTGGAAGTCTTTTTTAAAAAGTATGAAAAATCAAATTTGCATTTATACTTATAGAAATAACTAATTACTTATAAAAATGCAATTCAATGTTAATAATATGCTAAAATAGCAAAGTGGTTTCAATTATTTACACAATATATATTTTTAGAATTAGAAAAAAGTAGAGAAGCTATCTAAAATTAAAGATAGAAAGCCATCCCAGTGTTTCCCCTAACCTTTAGAAACATGGTATGAAGAGATTTTATCTAGATGGTCAGGTAATGGCCCATGAAATCCTATATAATAAAACCCTAATATGCAAATCGACTGAACAGCAGAACAACCGGTCGCTATGACGCACACTGACCACTAGATGACAGATGTTCAATGCGGGAGCTGCCCCCTAGTGGTCAGTGTGCTCCCACAGGGGGAGCGCCGCTCAGCCAGAAGCCAGGCTCATGGCTGGCGAGTGCAGCAGCAGTGGCAGGAGCCTCTCCTGCCTCCGCTGCAAGGTGGGCAGTAAGGAGCAAGGGGTCCCGGACTGTGAGGGATGTCTGACCAGCTGGCAGACATTTCCTGAGGGATCCCTGGCTGTGAGAGGGTGCAGGCCAGGTTGAGAGACCCCACCTTAGTGCACGAAATTTCGTGCATCAGGCCTCTAGTATTTTCTATAAAAGGAATAAACTACTGATATACACAACTGGATAAAGCTCAAACATTACGCTGACCAAAAGGAGACAAACACAGAAGAGCACGTACTTTATGACTCCATTTATGAAAAATTCTAGAACAGGAAAAGCCAACCCACAGGGACAGTGAGCCGATCAGTGGCTGCCTGAGGCAGAGGCTGAGGGGAGAACTTCAGAGCCACAGCAAGGAACTTTCTGGGATGATGGAAATGTCCTATCTCTTGACAGAGGTGGTAGTTAACATCAGTGTGAAAATTCAGGACCATACACTCCAAATGAGTACATTTTACTGCACATAAATAAGTAAATAAATCCTACACTTTCCTCTTTAAATTATGTTAAAATGAAACTTTAATCTCCAAGAAAATAAAAAACAAAAATACCAATGTCATAGAAAAACAACTTTTTAATCGAGATTTTTTTCAAAACCAATTCAAAACCCTTAAACAGTTTCCCTTCTCCCTGAGTAAGTCTACTCTGGTCTGCCCTTGCAGTGACCGCTGAGCAACCCCATAGCTCTGACCACTCACCTCCCCCACCCTTCTGCTCCTCGGAACCAGCCTGCTCCACTCCCTCTCCTCACACTCAGATAAACTCACTGGAATGAGTAAGGTAACTCTGCTCTACAGCATGACACTGGCACTGCCTCCTGTAGATAAGCTGCATGTACCCCCTGACATAGACAGCATATACTCATGTTTTCATTGTTTAAAATATTAGAATAAGGGAATTCTCCTGGTATTTCATTTAAATTTACGGAAGTACTACTTTCACACACTCTACCCAGACAATGGCCATAAATTATTATATCAGATTTAATTGATTTAATTAAAGCACCAAGATTTTTAAATACCAATTGATCAAAACTAATACTAGAGTAATATTGCTTAATATTAAGACATATCATTATATATTCAAAATAAGATATATTATTGCTACCACAGACTAATAACCACCATAGTAATCATTGTTACCAGCAAAAAAAAATCCAAGAATTAAAGAGTATTAAAATACTCAAATTCTGTGAACAACTCTGATTAAACTTGAAATAAAGACTCTTTACTATTCTTGGGGCAAAATGGGTGGGGGTGGGGATCAAACAGCTTCAGTTTACTGAAATAGCATTAAATTATATGTGGTTAAGGAATGAGTAAGACTGCAATAACAATAAACAGATGGGGACATAGATAAGAAAATCTTATATACCGTCTTTGGAAAAGAAAAGCAGTCAAACAGTTCTGAAACATTAAAAAATACCCTCCTGCACAAAGCTGGCAGGTCCATTAAGTTGTCCAAGTGAAGAAAATGTCCTCAAATATGGTGTTAATCTCAATAGTGAACAAACATATTACTACACTCTTGCCCCTTTACAATCCGGTCTCATGGCACAGTGAGCATGCTATTCTAAAAATGGAAACCAAAGTATGTCACTGTCCAGTGGCTTCCCACTGAACTTATAATAAAAAATAAACTTCTTCCCATGGCCTTTAAGGACCTATAAATCTGGCCCTTGCCTCACATACTAACTTCATCTGGTCCCAGAGTCCCACATATTGCCAAGCTCCAGCCCTGGTTTGCTCCCTGTGCCTTGAACCAGCAAGCTCATTCCCACCTCTGTTGTTCACTCTGCCTAGAATTTTCTTTCCCAAGATCCTCATATATCTGGTTCTTGCTTATTACTTGGGCCTATTATTCAATTATTATTAAGAATTCTATTAATTTATTATGATTCTATTGTTAATCACCCTTCTGGAATAGCCTTCTCTGACTATGTAATCCAGAGAACCTCCCCCTACCTTCACCCAGCATTCTTTATCACATTACCTTGCTGCACTGTCTTCACAGCACTTTTCACTGTCTGAACTTATCTTCCTGCGTTTGCACTGTCGCCCTCTGCGAGTATGTAAGTTGCAGAGCAGAGCCCTTACCTATCTGCTTCACTGCAGAATCCACAGCACACTGGGATGCAGTCTATGCAGGATGAGTGATGGGATGAATGAACTTCTGCACAGTGAAGATGATGGAAATATGGATGGCTTATCACAGTTCTCAGGGTTACATTTGCAGCATCAAGTGATTATACCTTCCTTTTGATTTTTTTTTTGTATGTAAGACTTTAAAACAAGTTTAGAAGGCTAAATTGCTGGCATTACCACAGATTACTGATAAGGACAGAGAGATGCTGCAATCATAAGCTACTATACTGGTAGAAGTTGCAAATATTAGTAGTAAGAGTTATACAAAGGTTCTTTTTAGAAAATTAAGTGTGACTCGATAAACTGGTAATCAAGGCCATTGTATTAAATCATCAAGGTGAAAGACTACAGAATGTTATATATTAAATATATATCAATAAAGCTGGAATGACTGGGGCTATACCCCAATATTACAGTTCTCCTCTCCTCCCAGGCACTTGACGGAATGCTCTGCTCCCCCCACCTGAGTTTTAAATTAGATGTGGCCATATGATTAACTTTGGCCAGTTAAATGTAAACAGAAGTGACAGGTGTTGAGACAAAGCCTCCATCATCCTTGGTTCTTGAGCAACCACAATAGCAGAGCCACAATGGATGTGTACTGAGAAACAGAAATAAATGGCTGCTGTGTTAAGCCCCAAAGATTTTGGAGCAGCCTGTCAGCACGGCATCACACAGCTTATCCTGATATAGCAATATAGCACAGTGAGCAAGAACCAGGCTTTGGAATCTACAGGCCTGGGTGTGAATCAGAGACCTACCACATGTCTGAATGATCATGGCCAAACCACTTTTCTGGGCCTTAATGTCTTCATCCATAAAATGGTTAAAAATCCTGTACTTCATAGGGTGGGTATGAAGACTGAATTAATAAGAAAATGTATGTGCGATAACGAAATGCCTGGCATGCTGGGTAAGCACTCAACAGATAGGAATATGGCATTAAACTCTAACATACCTACTTTAAGCTACTTTGAGCAGAGTTGCATTATGGAACTGCACTCACTTTTATGTTCTATAAAAGTACAGTAAGTCCTCATTTAATGTCATTCATAGATTGTGCAACTTTAAGTGAAATGTGGTAAAATGAAACAATTTTAGCACAGGGCTAAGTGATACAAACAAGAGTTAACTTCCTAAGGCATCTCATCAACGTTATAACGAAGGACATTGAAGGAAAGGAGGTGAGGAACTTCTATAAAGCATTCTAAACTCTTCAACGAGAGAACCATTTATAAAGTTCTGGATTCTGCTATATAAATCTAAGAAAAAAAGAGAAGAAAAATAGTGGAACATCTCGAAGTTAAATATTTAGATGGATGTGTAAAGTAAGTGGAGTAAAGGATATCTATGATTTGCAAATGGAGAGAAAAGAAAGTGGACAGCGAGGGAAGGAGGTAGAGAGTTGCTCCTCTTGCCTGCCAATCAGGCCTGGGCTCAGTTAGAAGAACAAAGGCTCACATGGAAAGCAAGCTGGGTTCTAAATTGGGAAGACAAGAGATAGTACAAAATGGGTAAGTGCTGAGTGGAGAACAGACCAGAAGAGAAAGAAGGATAAAGAACAAGTGGGCCTTGGCTCCAGGAACCCAGGGCTGGGATTGGAGGGAAAGCCTCGCAAGCGACCACTCGAAACGCATTGGTAACACTGAGCAGTCCAGAGGCTGCTTCAATAGCCAGTGCTTAAAATACCAGCACGCTTGGGGCTTTGAACTCTCGTTTCCTCTAAAGGACTAACTTGTAAACAATATGGTATGCTCACTCCTAGGGTCCTTTAGTCCCTAAAACTTGGCTGTCAGGCATACATGGATGAATGATGCTGTGTATTGTCTTAGAGACCACACCCATTATAAGGGCCAGATCTGACAGCTAACGTTCATCAAAGCTATATGGATCAGTCCCTAGAGAGAAAAATCTAACCCTAAACTCACCATCAAGATTTGAATTACAAATCTGGTTCAAGTTAAAACTTTCTGAATATCTACACTTTTGTATAGTTATTTAGAAGTTTTGAAGCATGCATTGCTCATTTTCACTGGCTGCAAATGAGAAGAATAAATACGAGAGGGAAAAACATAAAATGTCCTGAAACAATTCTTAATTTTTAAAAATTACTGGGATAACTATTCAGAAACACTCATAGATTTTTTGCCATGACATAATAATCAGGACTAAATATCACGTAACTAATATTCCTCAAATAAAGAAAATATAACTAAAGATGCTGAAATTTTACTCATAAAAAGTGGACTTTTTATAATACAAATAAAAGTTTCATTACTACCAGGCCATTTAAATTATACCCACATCAGAAATGTGCTAACCATTAGAAACATAAGAGGACCTTTTCCATTGATATTTGGCATTTAGCATCAAAGGCAGTCCTCTGCAGATCTGATATTAAAACTTGTCAAACGCAAAATGAAACTGTAAAAAGCCAAAAAAAGAAATGGTCACAACTCTTTTAAATGGCATGTGGACTTTCTTTAAATACAAGTTCATTTGATATAAATGAAATATTGAAGCGAATGTGTGAGGTGTCAAAGAAATAAAATATTAGAAATACTAATAGCCTAATAAGATGTAAGAATTAAAGCATTATTAAGCCTAAGGTGAAAGTTGTAGCCACTGAAATAATGACTGCTGAACAATGAGGCAACAAAAGCAACGTCAATATTTAGATTCCACTTTGGAAACTTTCATGATCGTTCTTTTTTTTTTTTTTCATGATCATTCTAATCCAAAATCAAGAATTCTAACAACAGTTCCTGGGCCATTAGAAAAGCAAGTTCCTTTGGGCGACAAGGTTCACATTAAGAATCAGTCTTAAAATGGGAAAATATATGAAATCTATGACACATATATGCATATAACTTTATGGGCAATGACTGTGAAAATCCACTGTTCTCCTTCCCTCCCCCATTTTACCATTTCAAAAACAATTTGCCTTCAAAAGCATGTCAGTAAATCTGCAAGTTTTAAAATAATGGAAACCACGTGCCCCATGTGTTCACCAGATTCATTTTTATGACGTATGGTCCTGTGCATTAACATAAACATATTTTGATAAAGAAAGTAATAAAAAGAAATCAAAGAATCCATTCCAAAAATTTCACATCTCTCAATGCAACACAGGACTGAATTTATTAAACTTGGCCACCTAATAAAATTGGACTTGTGATCTCAGTTAGAGGCACCTGCAACTGATAAAAAGGTGTCCCAAGTTTCACTTGATGAGGGATACAAATATTTTCCACTCTGGTAGTTTTAAGCTAAGCACTAAAAATTATAGACTTCACATATTTAAGTTCTGTCCTTTTTTAAAAAAATGTGTTTATAAAGATTTCAAAAGAGAGTGTTTCTGACACCCATAAATTTCTATAACTGCAAGTGAATAATATTAAGATCAGAAAATAAGAATTCTACTCTACAATATATTAAATCCATATAACAGGTTCTACTTATCAGAACACCCTGAAGGCTACAGAAATGTCCACAGCAGAACTGTTTAATCTCCAGGTAATCCCAAACCCCTGAAAGGTGAAGCACATCTTACATTTCAATATCTGCCCTCTTGTTTCTATTCCATGAACAGGTTTTTCAAAGACAGAGCATCTTAAAGTTTCCCATCTGATCAATTTTGGTCTTTAAAAAACAACAACAAAACTTTTAATACTCTCTTTTCAGTCAATGGGTATTACGAAATTAAAAGTATTAAAAATAAAAGCTTAGTAAGCCTCAAAACAAAACAACTAATTAACACCAGAGTGTAGCAGGGGAGAGGTAAAAAAAAAAAAAAAGAAAGGAAGGAAGAAAGAAAATCCGAATTAGGTCCCTAAGAATGAATGAGTCCTCTACTCAGGGTTCCATAGAAATGCCAACCCACGCCCCCAAAATGCACACCATGAAAGCAATGGATTCATTAATGGCATTAAGAACAGAAAGGAAAACCTGGGAGGAAGGACTATCTTTTAGAAATCAAGAACTGGTCTAACATCTAAGTAATGTATTTGTATAAATTCTTATATTTAAACTCACCTGATTCATTTTCAATTCCTGTTGTGTTCTGAAAAGATACACACAACAAAAACTTCTTTGATTACATGAGCCCTAAAAAGAAAAACAGACAATTGTAATATGTACCTGCCTACACATTTACAGTGATTTAAAACCACATACAGAACTGTAGAGTTTGCTCAAAGGGCTATTCATAAAGCAACTCCATGCCAGATCAACTTCGATTTATGCTGAGAGCTTACTTCACAGATTTATTAGCTACAATAAAAAAGATTTCTTGCTAATCTTTACCAGGGCTTCATTGTATTCTACAATTGAAAGCAGACTCATTAGAATGACATCAAATTTTTGCTTTGGAATTGCATCATTCCTAAGAAGAAATGTTAGCTTTGTTCACATGAACACAAAGCCTTGTTGCATAAATTATGCAATTTAATGTCCTTCTCTTACTTATATCAACACTGAGTTGAATACAAACACAAATAGACCCCTTTACATTATTTTGTTTTTCAAGTTCCTGAAGTAGAGGCGGATTCAATAACATTTTCATAGCAAGTTCTCTTTGAGAAACAGAACAAAAACCTTGTAGTAAAATGCAAATGTTTTATTAAAAGCTGTTTGGAAAGAACTACAATTGTTCCTTTAAATTTCTTCTTCAATATACTCATAGTATAATAAAATAACAAGAATACAAAATCATTTCTTACAAGTGAACATGACATACTTGTTTTTAAATAACAATCTATAAAGATGGTCCTCTCTGCAACATACGTCCTGTGAGTCAATTGAAGTCTTTCACAATAAATGAAAATCATGCCACTTTCAGGAGCACTTCCACTGTAATAATCTAAGTTTTCAGCATGTACACATGCACACACCATTAAGCATAATTCTATTTCTTCATGAATTTACTTACAATAATCTCTTATTCCTACGCCCCAAAGACACTGCTCACCTTAGAACTGTATGTTCCAATTGTTAATTAACCAAGGAGCATGTAACTCAATGATATTCTGCATACAAGGAGAAAATTCTGCCTGCCCACTTCATGCAGAACGAGGCTTTTACATTTTACCCTGGTCCTTAACAAGGTCAGTTTGGGGTTTCTTTTCCCTTGAGCTACTTAACCACACTCACCTGATCACCTTTAGGGCCTGGTCATCTAAACTAGCTTTTATTCATACTGGCACAGGGAATGTATTCCATAACTTGCATCTTGTTGAAGAGCTCAGTCTAGCCAAACCAATATAAACTTGTAAGTAAATACTCAGTGAACACAATTTCAGAAAACTGGAGGTTAACGCATAAGTCCATTCTTTTCAAATTTAATATTGAGCTTCTTTCTCAGATACATGTCCTTCTTTAGTATATATTCTATACTGAATATGCCAGGTTTTTCAATTGCTTCTCACTAAGTTTTTAGAGGTGGATTTACTAACACTGGCCACAGGGTGTTCTCTTCGAGGAACAGAACGAAAAAAATCCTACAATAAAATACAAATGTTTTAATGAAAGATCTTCAGAAAGAGCTATACAATGTTTGCAAGATAAGCACTGTTTACCAGAATGGCTATGGCTTTTCCACCCAGAGATGGAAAGCCACTGGGAGCCTGAAGGTGGCAGGAATGATCTAACGTGACTTAGATTTAAAGAGACTAAGAACTACACATTGCTAGTTACAGAACAGTCACAGGGTGTGAATTTCAGCATGGGGACTATGCCCAGTAATACTGCAGTAACTATGTGCGATGCCAGGTGGGTACCTAAAATACCCAGTGGAGTACTTTGTAAAGTATATGACAGGCTAACTACCATGTTTTGCTAATTCAAAATAATATTGAAAAGAGACTGTAAGAGAGTAGGGTGGAGGCAAGCAGACCTCTTAGGAGGCTAATGGCCCAACCTAGCAAGAGACGACAGTGGTTTGACCCAGGCAGTAGAAAAAATGTGAGAAGTAGCTGGATCCTGGATCTATTTGCAAAATAGAGTCCCAGGATTTGATGCCAGATTAGATTCCAGGTATGAAAGAGGGAAGTCAGAGATGACACCAAGGTTTTTATCCTAAGGACATGAAAGAATAGAACTGCCGTTTTTTTCAGATGCTGCCTCCTTCTTTTCATGTGCTTTCCATTTGTTTTTCCCTCTTTTTTAAAAAAAAACAACAACAACATTTTCTTCTCTCTCTTCCCATTTTGCAGTTGCTAGCTCACAGGCACAATTCAAACAACTGAGATACCCTGACATCTGAAACCACATATCTAAAGTATCAAAGTACAGTAGCCCCTCAGTATCTCAGGGGATTGGTTCCAGGACCCACCCCCAACTGCCCCACAGATACCAAAATCCTCAGATGCTCAAGCACCTTAAATAAAATGGCATATCTGCATATAACCTACATAGGCACATCCTCCCATATACTTAAACCATCTCTAGATTACCCATAATACCTAATACAATGTAAATGCTGTGTAAATAGTTGTTGCAGTGTATTGTTTAGAGAATAAGTGCAAGGACAAAAAGTCTGTAAATATTCAGTATAGATGCAATCATCAATCATTGTAAACCTAACTCCATGGTACACATCTGCAACACCTAACTCCCCCCCAACCCCACCCCCGCCCCAGAATATTTTCAATCCTTGATTGATTGAATCTGTAGGTGCAGAACCTGTAAATACAGAGGGCCAATTGTTCTTTTATTGTTATCTCAACTTTTTCTTAATAAAAAATTTTATAATATAATTCAGATTGTTACATGATTAATAATCTTCTTTCTACACTGTCATTCCCTTTGTCCAAATAGGAATGCACTCATCATTTCTTTCCAGAGAACAAAAGGATCTTAACATCTTTTTTTTAGAGTTCACTACTTATCTACATGCTTGGACCCTTCTGTCAATCATTTCAAATCCTAATGGCTAAAACCAGACCCTCATTTTTTTCTCTCTCCCTCTTAGCTTACAACAAGTCAAATAATATATCTAAAATATTCTACAATACCAAATGCATTGCAAATCCAACACTTCTCAAATGATATTTTAAGTTATATTTTTTATTAAAAATAAGAGATGTTACAACAAAAGAATTGAGACTTTGAGGACCACTGCATTTTGGACTGGGCCACTGTCCCTTCCTTTAAGGCCATTTAGCACTGCCCTGTCCAACCAATGCCAGTAGTGCCTTCACACACTTTGACAATCAAACCATCTACACATCCCCAAATACCATCCCAATTGAGCACCTATGAACTGTACACTCTAAAACTTTAAAAACAGTTATTGAAGTAACTTCCTTAAGATTCCTCCCGCACCGCAAAGCCCTGTGCCAGTGTCATGGCAATCCTACCAAACTTTCATACTCGGTGTTGACTTCACAGCACTGTTTTCACATACCCACTTAACCAATACAGATACCTCAGGTCAAAGTTTTACCAAATGTGAGAACTTGAACTATCAATCCTATGAGTGTAGAGCAGCGGTTCTCAACCTGTGGGTCGCGACCCCTTTGGCGGTCGAACGACCCTTTCACAGGGGTCGCCTAAGACCATCCCTGCATAGCAGATATTTACATTATGATTCATAACAGTAGCAACATTACAGGTATGAAGTAGCAACGAAAATAATTTTATGGTTGGGTCACAACATGAGGAACTGTATTTAAAGGGCCAGAAGGTTGAGAACCACGGGTAGAGGCACGGAGGAATCGTCCACACATACCATTAAAACTTAACAATTCTATCAAAAAGTTTAAGTGGTAAATAATTAAGTGCCTCTAGTTTTCCAAAGGTAAATACCTAAAATCCCTAGGACTTCTCTGACCCTGGCTTATGCCTTAGTTTCTTGTCTGGATTTCTATGCCTGACTAAACCTTCTTGAATATTTCTATATATCCCTCTCATTCACCCGTTGGCATTTATCAGATAAAGGACAGCAGGCAGACATAGGGCATGTAACTTTTTATTACCAACTATTCCTTACTAATAGCATACACTCCCAGAAAAATAAGAGCTTGATCTTGACTTTACACATCCAAGATTTTAACAATATACATATACTTATATTGCTTCCAAATTCTAGGACAAATCATCCTTACAAATATTTAACTTAATATCATAAAGATGAATTGATTATACATGAACAGTATCAATATAGCAATAATAAATTTCAGGTCTTTATTCAAATACTGGTCCCTTATAGTGTCAAGACAACTTCAACAACTGTTAAGCTGCTGTCATCTGAAATGGAGGGTGAGAAGCTAGAAAATAGAGATATGCAGGCTGCCCGAGTCCTGCAGCCCAGCCATCTATCACCCACCCTCTGCAATAGGCTGATTGAAGGAAAGACAAACAGTAACACACACACCAGGCTGAACTGCCATGTGTGCCCTTTGGAGTCTTGTAAAAACTACAAAACTATATGAAAGGCAAAGTAAAAGCAGTAACAGATTTTTTAAAATTAGTTTAAATCTGGGAGGGAGAGGAGAGAACTAGAAAAATAATTATTTGATTTAATTTGTATATTCACCTATAAGTAGCTGGCATTTTATAAATTTTTTTAATAAGTTTAGATCTTTTGGGGCTATTTGCAAAATAACTCTTTAAATTTGCAACATTCACTTAGAGGTCCCCAATATTAATTATTTAATAGTACTTTCTGAAGTTACAAAAGAATTCCACTGAAGCATCGACTCACAAGAAACTTTAAATTTTAAGATTCAGAAAGCAGTATATAGCTTATGGACAAAGAGTAAACAAAAGAGAACTAATATGTTTATAGCAAAATATAAAAGATCATAAATGCAATGAAATCATGGACTAGATATAAACAAAAGTGTTAAAAATCATTTTGTGAAAGGAATCTTGGAAAGTTAATGACCTACATAAGAATTACTCTGAAACTACATCAAGTAGAGCTTTCATGTTAAAAGGTATCATTGTGGCAAACACAGTGATTATTAAGCTATTAGTGGAGTAGATCTATAATGTTTAACACTGCTCTTAACTTACTCTGACCAAAAGATACTTGTAATCCAGAAACTTCTGAAAAAATATTGTGAAAAGTCTGGAAAATCTAGGGGGAAATCTAGGAAATATAACCTAAACTATGAAAATTTCTCAAAAGCCATTTCTATTAATTTACAAACACAACTAATATACTATGTTATAAAAAAAAACTACCACTCAGAATTCCTACAAGAATGGAATCATCAAATTACAGCCTATAAATTCTAGTTATCAATATGAAAACATTTAGCGCCTACTATTCATTAAATTAAGCAAAAGCACGTAATTCATAAATATTGAATCTACCCAAGAATTTGCTAAATGGAAAATCATTTTCCTTTTCTAAAATAACAAGCACACCCCTGGCCCGTTTGGCTCAGTGGACAGAACATCAGCCCACAAACTGAAGGGTCCTGGGTTTGATTCTGGTCAAGGGGACATCCCTTGGTTACAGACTCAATCCAGGTCTGGGGTGTATGAGAGGCAACCAATCGATGTGTCTCTTTCACATCAATGTTTCTTTCTTTCTCTCTCTCTCTCTCTCTCTCTCTCTCTCTCTCTCTCTCCCCCTCTCTCCTCCCCTCCCCTCCCCTCCCCTCCATTCTACTCTCTAAAAATCAATGGGAAAATATCCTAGGGTGAGAATTTTAAAAAATAATTAAAAATAAAGTAATAAACACAATTTCACAGTAATCATCCAGTACATCTAGTTTCACACTGAAAAAAAGTACCGCCAACTTTCCTTTTAAAAGCAGGCTATGCCGAAACCGGTTTGGCTCAGCGGATAGAGCGTCGGCCTGTGGACTGAAAGGTTCCAGGTTCGATTCCGGTCAAGGGCATGTACCTGGGTTGCGGGCACATCCCCAGTAGGAGATGTGCAGGAGGCAGCTGTTAAAAAATAATTAAAAATAAAGTAATAAACACAATTTCACAGTAATCATCCAGTACATCTAGTTTCACATATTAAAAAAAATAAAAAAATAAAAGCAGGCTATATTACCACATAAGCTAAAGTGAAAAAAAAAAATCAAACCTGACATGTTTATCACTTTAAGAATAAAGAGATCAGCCCTAGCCAATTTGGCTCAGTGGATAGAGTGTCGGCCTGCAGAATGAAGGATCCAAGGTTCGATTCTGGTTAAAGGCACATGCCCAGGTTGCGGGCTCGATCCCCAGTAGGGGGCGTGCAGGAGGCAGCTGATCAATGATTCTCTCTCATCATTGATGTTTCTATCTCCCTCTCCCTTCCCTCTGGAATCAATAAAAATATATTTTTTAAAAAGAATAAAGAGATCATGTGTGAGTGTGTGAAGGACACAGAGACTGAGAATACAGCAAATATTTGGTGAGTTGCTGAATTAGAGGGCGTGAACTCTTACTCCTGGAAACGGGTTGCTTGTGTCTCTCACCCTCTAGAACAGCGGTTCTCAAACTGTGGGTCGAGACCCCTTTGGGGGTCGAACGACCCTTTCACAGGGGTCCCCTAAATACATCCTGCATATCAGATATTTACATTACGATTCATAACAGTAGCAAAATTACAGTTATGAAGTAGCAACAAAAATAATTTTATGGCCGAAACCGGTTTGGCTCAGTGGATAGAGCGTCGACCTGCGGACTGAAAGGTCCCAGGTTCGATTCCAGTCAAGGGCATGTACCTGGGTTGCAGGCACATCCCCAGTAGATGTGCAGGAGGTGGCTGATCGATGTTTCTCTCTCATCGATGTTTCTAACTCTCTATCTCTCTCCCTTCCTCTCTGTAAAAAATCAATAAAATATATTTTTTAAAAAATAAATAAAAAAAAATAATAATAATTTTATGGTTGGGGGTCACCACAACATGAGGAACTGTATTAAAGGGTCGCGGCATTGGGAAGGTTGAGAACCACTGCTCTAGAATGATCTCTACCAAGGCAAAAAGGCACTGGTTTAACAGAGCAGACCACACAGGAATTTCCCCACCTAAAAAGTATGTGAGAGACACAGAGAATAGAATAGCTCACAAATAAACCAGTCATTTCTCCCATCTCAATCAATCAGTTTCCTCAATGAGGCCCACAACATCACAGACATATCCTGGGGCCTGACTCACCAAATTCATAGAGCAGTGTCCTGACACAAACCTAAATAAGGAAGCAGAGTTTAGCACTTTACTCCAGGTGGGGGGATTTGATTCAGACAGCACAGTTTCCGCACTAACAGACAGGAAAAGCCGAGGGTCTGCTGTTCTGAATGATTTTAGAGCCGCACAGCGCCAATGAGAAAATAATACTGATTAGAGCTTTTGTTTGCAATATCTAAGTTAAGCACCATAGCAAAATGTTAAATAAGAAACCTGTGGATATGCTAGGAAAGCACCATAAGTCTAAATTTAGATTATGGCACTCTGGGGATATTTTCTTCCACTAGAATCTACTTCAAAAAAAGGGGGGGGGGGGGAGACTAAAGGGAAAATTTTCAAAATATACTGCTCCAAGCCACCATTCGTAAAGAGCTAGCTTAGCAATAAATGTGTAGCAATTGCTGACTGTTTATCATGTACCTGGCGGATGTTATGGATAGCTATTAACATATCCCTTTTTCTTTTGATTAAATGTATGCATCTATGTCATTACACTGCCCTGAACATGTAATTTATTACATCACGAAGTTCAAGTTTTGTTTAGGGTTCCTACAATAATTCCCTCCCACCCCACAATTGAAACTATCTAATTTCTCTACAGAAATTACAACATATTACTCTCACTAACAGTTTGCTACTCCTTCCTATATACTAAAAACAAAAAAATTTGTCAATTTTCCTGGTTGAAGTAACTCCATCCAATCGAAATACTCTTGAATTAAAAAGTTAACTTCCTTTCCTTATTTTCAATACTAACTGGTAAAAATTCATATGAAAAGGGGGTGGGTGAAAATACAAATGCTTTCCAGCCAGTCACTACTCTCTGATGAGAACTGTGCCACAGATTCAAGATTATTATTACAACTGCCATCTCTCCTAGGAAAAATACAACTTAAGCAACTGTTGAATGCATATTCTGAAAAACAGCACTGAAGTCAAAGAAGTTCCTATACTAGTAAAACTATCCTTTTCTAACATTTCCCCCGTCAGATGTGTAAAAACTGTCGGTATATAAAAGGAAAATTAAGTCAATTCTTTCCTAACACTCAAATGCTAAACACAAAACTTCTAAAATAAAATGCCACATTTCACAATTCCCAAAATAAAATGCATTCTCAGTTAACACCTTTATTGTTTTTCCACTAGAGTTGCCAATGCAGATTTACATTTGTGATTAAACAGTCAAAATTGAGAGGTCTTCAGAAACCCTACAAAGTCTTCTGAATCTCCTGAAAAAAGGGACAAAAAGCTTCAGCAATATCACACACTGGTCCTGGCACTAAGTATTCATTTTCTCACATAAAACTCTCTAAACATTAATATAGTCACCTGACAAGTGGCCACTCAGACCTCTTTGGGATTTTCCTACAGGATAAAATACCTAGAAAACTCATGTTCTACAAACCACATATAAATGACAAGGGGGCTTCCTAAATTCGTAAGTGAACAACCTAAAACAAAATCGAAGTTATGCCAGATCTATTTTGCTAAGCCACACATATCACTACAAGATTCTAAAGGTCTTCTCCCAAGGTTATTAAGGTATTTACTATTTTGGTAGAAAGCAACTCTTCTACTTTAAATAAAATCTGAGGTTTGAAGTCTATCCTCTAAATATGTCCCTACTTCTGTTCTCAAGAGCATTTTTAAATAGCAATTCCGGTGTATTTCTATACAGTTTAAGAAGCTCTCGTACATACATGAGTTTTTATTTTTTAAAGGAAAGTATGCTTCCTCAAAATAAATTATTTGCAGTCATTTCAAGGTAAAAAAAGAAATGCCTCCCCATCTGGGATAAAAATGAAAGATGGTCTCTTGGTGCTATTGGCTGTGGAAAACTAGTGTGACTCAAGAAGAAATATCCAGAGAGAGGAGATGGTGAAGGATTTGGCTTTGTGAAAGGTATGGAAGGGACTGGGAGAACAGCTGCCCCCTCCCCCATATTCAGTAGGAGCAGAGCAGTGACAGACTACATGGGACAGTCCTGTTGGTAGGGAGTTAGTTCCAGGTTAAATGTAAACCTGACCCTATAATTAGGGCTCCCCAGATACTGTGTAAGAAGTTGTTATCCACACAACCTCCCTCCCAACCCACTCCAAAGCCCTGACAGCCTTCAGAGAACCATGGAAGAGGAGTTAGAGGCAGAGCCCATGAACACATGAAGGCAGGAGGCTGGGGAAAACCTGGTTTCAGGACTGCCCATCAGGAAGGCAGCTTTGGCCACCTGGGATGAGCAATGTGGAGCCAGGAGTTCTTTCAGACTGGGGAAGGGGAGGGGAGGTCACAAACAAAAGAATGTCTCACAGTTTAGGAAGAGTAAATCAACAGGAAGGAGAAAGGACATAGGTGGGGAAAGGGCAGCCACAGAATATGTTTCCTAACTGAACAGGAGGTAAATGAAGATGGTGAAAAGTCCAACAAATGGAATATGACTGACTGAACAGATTTTAAAGGCAGAGCAGTCAGGAGTAGCAATTAAGAGGAAGGTGTTGAACTCTAGCTGGTTTTGCTCAGTGGATAGAGCATAGCCCTGTGGACTGAAGGGTCCCTGGTTCGATTTTGGTCAAGGGCACATGCCTGGGTTTCTGGCTCAATCGCCAGTAGGGGGCCTGCAGGAGGCAGCCAATCAATGATTTTCTCTCATCACTGATGTTTCTCTCTCCTCTCCCTTCCTCTCTGAAATCAATAAAAATATATTTTAAAAATATACGTATAAAAAAAAAGAGGAAGGTGTTGAGCTCTGTTTTAGAGACTGAGGAGAGGCTACATAGAAAGTTGCATCCCCCAAATGGAAAAAAAGGTCCCAGCACAAACTGCCTTCAAGGCTGGGGATGGAGATTTTTAAAAAAAGCTGGAGGACTCAGAGATAACTTTGAAGGGTTTCTCTCAACCACTGTACCACATTATCCCTCAATACCTACTGCATTAGGAGAAATGCTATTAATCTAAAGAATCTCAGACTGCTTGCTTAGTCTTCATCTATTCATCTCAAAACATCCCAGTTGCCCCTGCCACTGCCAGAAATACCAGTCTCTGTCTGTGATCCATCTGTGATACGGCTTATTCAGCGCACTGAGGTCAGGCTCAATTAAATTACTAGGCGACTGTGTTAATACAATATTTCTCTCTCCAAATAAGTGAACAGACCTACTCAGTGACCTCTGACAAATGCTTCACCATTAAGAACCTAAATTTAGTCCTAGCCTGTTTTGCTCAGTGGATAGAGCGTCGGCCTGCGGACTGAAAGGTCCCAGGTTCGATTCCGGCCAAGGGCATGTACCTTGGTTGCGGGCACATCCCCAGTAGGAGGTGTGCAGGAGGCAGATGATCAATGTTTCTCTCTCATCAATATTTCTAACTCTCTATCCCTCTCCTTTCCTCTCTGTGAAAAATCAATAAAATATATTAACAAAAATTTTTTTGATGGCATCATTTAAATGATTTGAAAATGCCACAGTATTTCCCCACCAGAGATTAATGTAGTCTTAGGGGAACTACTTACAAGCACCTATAAAATCTGTAGGTTTGACCAATTTCCAGACAGGCAGTCCACCATAATCAAACCAACAGTTGCACTTAGCTATACACGTTTCAGGCAAGCTGTGCCAAGAAATAATTTAGCTCTTTCAAAGCAAAGCCTATCATATGATTTACTGCAAGAGCTACAAAATACTCTTTTCACCAAAATGGCTGGCAAACATAAGTTATTCAGTGAAACCTCCTTTATTGTATGTTCCAAAGGACTAATAAATGAAAACACAGTATAGGTATGACATGAACCAAGACTCTAAGAATAAGTACCATGCAGTGCTGAGAAAAATATAAGCATATTTCACTCCAAATGAACCAGATTTACTACATACAAAACTCTAATTCACACTGCAGGGAGGTGGGGGTGGGGAACAGAAGGCATTCTCTTTAAGAAAGAATATTGAAATGACACATGCATTCATTCCAGTGAAATTATGCAGATATTGTTTTTTCAAAAAACCAAACTATTACCAAATAATCCTATAGCATGTCTCTTCTGTTTGTTTTTTTTATCAGTAAATTCTAACTAAAGAGTACTTTAGTATGCCACATTAAAATTCAATCTATACTATCTATACTCTTATGGTTTACAAATAAAGATGTAACAACTTACACTTATTTCACCCAGGAAAATTTGCATAATGGTGCATGTTTGCCATGAAGCTCAGTAAGCTATCTTTACAATATAAATATTAAGTTAAAGTTACATATGCACTTCATAAGTAAACCTTATCTCCTCAAGATAAATCCATTACTTCTGGTACCTAACTGTGAACTGGTTGTTTTTTTTTTAAAAAAAGAGAGATTTTATTAGAAAAACTAGTTTGGTTTCTACCATCAATCTTTAATGGGGTAGTCCAATAAGTCTCATTTTCTTTAAGAAAAAGACAGTTGTTTCTATGCTATTCAGTATACTAGATCATGAGCTTAAATTATTCACCACTCATTGGTTCTATGCAAGTGTATTTAAATTTCCTAATTTAATCTACATATTTGGGATGCTGATCCTCAGCATGCAAACTGCATAGTCTCCAAGTTACCTCCCATTGCTTCATCCCTTGCCACAAAAGGGATGCCAAAGCAGAACTGCTGAAAGTGACCATTCAATGAATCATAAACCAAAACAGGCCACTAAGTCCTTTCCCCAACTGCAAGGCGGACTTCATGTAAACCATACAGTCTATTCTTAGTATTTTGACTAAAGCGATTCCATAAACTGCTTCAGTGATTCTACCATCCAGTTAGAGGAGCTTTCCTTTAATGCAGCGTCCAGAACTGGGGTGATTTTGCCCCCCAGGGGACATCTGGCAATGTCTGGAGACTCTCAGTTGTTCTCACTCAGGGAGGTGTTGCTGGCATCTCGTGGGTAGAGGCCAGGGATGCTGCTAAACATACTACAATGTACGGGACGGCGCCCTCAACAGAATTATCCAGCCTCAATGTCAACAGTGCCGAAGTAAGAAGCTCTGCTTTCATGGAACCCAAGTATTGCTTTCAGTGATGGAGTCCACAACTCCCAGTCATCGCTCTAAGAAGATGATTTTTATGGCTTTAACTATAAACTTCTAACTTCAAAAGAGAGAAACAGAACACGAGCCCAGACCTCTAACCAAACGCTCTGAAGGGTGACAGCGCAGCTGAGAGCAGGCAATCGGCACGGCGCTGCATGCACATCAGCAGTATCGGCAGTAATGACTGTCAGGTAATGTCCCCATCATCTGGAAACTCCCTGGATCACCATGCAAATCTGACAATTTTCCCCGACTGTCCCTTTTCACTCCCCACTATGGCATTTTCTAGTGACAGCCCAGCTTATTTTTTCTTGCTCTTCAATAGCATGAAGAGCAAGTCAGAAGACAGGAAAATAGTAAATAACCTACGGTGCTTTCCATCATGGAAAGTCTATGATTAAACAGGACTTAAAAGGTTTATAAATCAGATCTGGAACTTGAAAAGAGAGCGGCAGCTTCAAGAAACAGTCACATGAATAAATAAAACATCTAATGTAAAATAATCATCAAAAGACCATGCATGCAGCTCTATGTGTGTAACTGCACAGATCCGGCTGAGGGAGCTGGAACAGGGCTGATTCTGTAACTGCATTGGTAGGGAAAATGCATCTTTAGAGGCTAAAAAAATAGAATTTAATGTTCAGATATCTTGAAAGATTACACAAATTTAAAATTCACAATAGAAAAACCTTTTGAACAAATCTTAATGAAAAGAAAATCTCGGGCTATACAGAAACCTTACAGATCAATATGGAATTGATAAATAAGTTATGGCCCATGTGTATATCACATAGCCATTAAAATCATACTGAAGAAACTTTAATGGCTTGGATATATGCTGACAATATCCTACGGGAAGACAGGTTATAAATATATACACAAGATGACATCAATCCGGTATATATCCACTGAGCCAAACCAACTAGGGCTGTACAAAACATAAATATACAGAAGTGAATAAATATACGGTATATACATAAGAAATGCACACATGGACACCGATAGAGATAAATGATCACAGTGGTTATCTGAGGAGTGGGAAGGTTATGCCTGATTTCTATTCCTTTTTTGTGCTTTTCTCTATTTTCTAATTGTTCTATAGTGAGAATCTTCACAATGTTTTATACTTACAAACTAATAGATCACTACATATTTAAACCATACTGTTTCGGGAGCTGTCTACAAAATAAGAAAAAAACAATCTGAACATGCCAACTTTTCAATGAAAGAAACCACCTTCCGAGGCAACCAAGGCGAATCTTGATCAGGCTTTTCTATGCACTTCAAATGTATTGACTTTCCAAATCCAACCAAAAAAAAAAAGTGTCAAAAGGAGCCCTGGGATACCAGAAGCCGTGTATGTCCAGCTCAGTTTCCACAGCTGGAAGGGAGAGGTTTTACTAAGATGGTCTTTAAAGGTCCTCCCCAGATGACACTGCGATTCCAAAGTGTGTGTGAGGAAGCTTCTAGAGAAGGATGGGGCGGCCGCACGCTATGTCACAAACAGAACCCTGTGTCTCACTTCCTCCTCCATATTTGTACAGCAAATTTCAAAACATGCTTAAAAAAAACTAAAAAGGCTTGTCCATGTCCCCAATACTTGGAGGTGCAACTGATCAAACTGATAGGATGTTTAAAAGAATCGCGGAATTGTACAACGCTGTGGTTGCTTATAACAATAAACCTAGAGCAAACAAACACTTAAATATAGATAGATGATAGATAGATAGATAGATAGACAGACAGACAGACAGATAGATGATAGATAGATAGACAGACAGATAGATTTTAGTCGCGTTCTAGGTATGGCCAATTTAGTGTCTGACTTAAGGGACCGAAGGACCTCGTGGGAGTCCCCGAAAGCGTCCCACTTGTGAAATAAAACCAAAACCTCACACCACACGGGATGGAACCGAGGGGCGCGCCTGGGTCTCCTCTCCCGGGGAATTACCGCTGCGCAGCGCAGGGAACGCGGGCTCCGGTCAGCCGCGGGGTCGGCCCCGCAGGTCCCCCGCCCCCCGCCCCCAGAAGGCGGCCAGTCGTGGCTCAGCGGTCCCCGCGTGGGGCGGAAGGAACCTCGGAGGTTCGGTCATCAACCCCGACCTGTTAGGTCCCCTCCAGGTCTCACTCGCCACCATCAAAAATAGGTTCGCGGGTATCTTTAACGACAAAATAATCTACAAGTGCACGTCTGCAAAAACACAAACCCGA
>NW_005871489.1:659963-687686 GCF_000147115.1 Myotis lucifugus
TGGTCTCGCCCCGAAGATCAAAGATCAAACGCCCCGGGGGCCGGGTCCGCTCGCTCCCTGTCCGCCCGAGTGCCCGGCGCCTGCGGGCCCTGTTGCCCCGCGCCGTCCCAGGTCCCAGGTGGCGGGGCTCCGGCACCAGCACCGGGCCCGACGCTGGCCTCGTCCCTGTGGAACTTGGTGACATCGGAGGCCGCCGCTGGGCGACCTGGGCGCGGAAGAAGGCTCTCATGGCGCCGAACCGGGTGACGACCCAGAGGAGCCGGCTCCCAGGCAGGTGGAGAGGAGATGGCGTTGGGAGCTGCCGCCTACGGATGACATTTAAAGCCGCGAGCGCTTCAAGATAAAGTGAGGAATGAAATCAGGAAGAATCCGAATGTCATGGGCAACACGAGGCCTCCGGAACAGACAGGAGGTTCGAGGCAGGGGCACCTTGGAACCTTAGGACGGAGCACGCAGGTCCATTTATGTAACTAGGGCTGCAAGAATGTGCAAAACGTGCCGTACCTGGTTACTTAGCCGGGGGCCCTGAAACAACCCTAATGGGTTTGGCTCCGTGTCTCGAGCTTGGGCCTGCAGACTGAAGGGTCCCGGGTTCGATTGCTGTCAAGGGCACGGACCTCGATAATCAATGGATGTAACACATCCATGTTTCTGTGTCTTTCCTCTCCCTTCTCTCAAAAAAAAAAAAAATCAATGGAAAAAATATCCTCGGGTTAGGATTAACCAAGAGGAAAAAAAATGACAACAGCCAACACAAAAATAGCCATTCGGTGTGAATGAATCAAAATTATACCTACTTTTTTCTGTCAGATAAAAAAATATATGTATATTTTTGGTGTGCCTCAGAATTTTAGTAATTTATATCTGATGAAAAAGTTGAAAATAGCTAACTAGGGTTTAATCTTAAATCATGATGTACCAACATATTGCAAAGGGGTGATGCTGTACCCTAATGATCCGGTCATAGGGAACAAATGAAGATATCGGAGTAAATTTTATGAAGACCTTAACACATGGCAGGGTTAGCACAGAACATAAGAAGAAAAGAAATCAACCCTCATGAGTTTGCTTATTCCACTATTCAAGGCAAAGAGACCCTAGATCTAGGTAATACTCCCCTGTACATCACTAAAATAGTGGGTCAGAGCATTGATCACTTTTCCACCCCTTACCCACCCCTTACCTAGACCAGTGCCTGGAAGCATGATCCATGCATCAAAATCACTGGAAGTGAGCGAGACTCCACCATCCCATCCACAATCAAAACACCAATGTACAAATCAAAAATCTAAAAGAAATCATCTAACTGCCATCTGGCTGCAGTAGAATGCAAAGGAAAATAAAGGAAATGAGAGGGTGAACCAGAATTTATACTAGATAGCATCATGCCAAGAAGTGGTTGAATAGTCAGTAGTTGTTCCCCCTGTCAATCTAAAATGACTGGGTGCATTAGTTTCCTGTGGCTGTTATAACAAAGTACCTCATTTGGGGTGACTCACAACAAGAGAAATGGATTCACTCACAGTTCTAGAGGCCAGAAGGCCAAAATTAAGGCATCGACGGGGCCACACTCTGTGTGGAGGCTCTAGAAGAAAATCATTCCTTGCCTCTTCCAGCTTCAGGTGGCTGTCAGCACGCCTCAGCTTGTGGCCACAGCATTCCAGTCTTCAAGGCCAGCATCTTCAAGTCTCTCTCTGCTTTATCTTCACATCACCTTCTCCTCTGTGATTAAATTTTCCTTTGCCTCCCTCTTACGATACATGTAATTGCATTTAAAGACTCACCCAATAATCCAGGTTATCCTCTCATTTTACATGCTTTACTTAATCCCATCTGCAAAATCTCTTTCTAAAGGGTGTCCCAAAATTCACGCAAGATTTGAATTTTATGCCATTTGTGCCGTAAAGTGTTGCCAACGAAAAAAAAAGATAGCGTGACAGCTGACAGTTCAGGGTTATTAAAAATGGAGTGCTACACGAAAGAACAACGCGTTTTCATTGTTGAGCAATATTTTTAAAATAATGAAGGTTTGGCAGCTACGGTTGGAAATTTTCTGCTATCGAGACATGATAATCGTTTTTTGTGCCTAAATTGCAAGATATGGATGTGGACGACGTGTGCTTTCAAGTCTAAGGTTTATTCCAACAAGCCCACGACTACCCACGCCTTGAAGGAGGAAATTGAGCGCTGTATCAACGAAATTCAGCCACATTTATGCAAAACGGTCATGGAAAATTTCAACAAAAGAGTGTATGTGCCACCAAAGCCGCGGAGGCGATTTACCCAATATGCTATTCCATACATAACCCTATACTGTATACTTTATGAATCAATAAAAATTTACAATTTTTAATTATAAACGTGTTTTCTATCAAAATTACTTCTTGCGTGAATTTTGGGACACCCTTTATATGGGGACTAGAGGCCCAGTGCACAAAATTTGTGCACTTGGGGGGTGGAGGGGTGGTCCCTTGTGCCCTCTCGCAGTCTGGGAGCCCTCGAGAGATGTCCGTGGGGAGTGGGCCTAAGCCGTTAGACATTCTTAGTGCTGCTGTGGAGGCTGGAGAGGCTCGCGCCACCACCGCTGCACTCACCAGCCATGAGCCCGGCTACCCCTGTGGGAGCACACTGACCACCAGGGGGCAGCTCCTGCATTGAGCATCTGCCCCCTGGTGGTAAGTGTGCGTCATGGCAACTGGTCGTTCCGCTGTTTGGTCAATTTGCACATTACCCTTTTGTTATGTAGGATTAGGAAGTGGGCAAATCTTCGGGGATCATTATTTAGCCTGCCACGCTGAGTATATTCTCAGCTCTTCTAAATTCCCTGCTAATCAGACATTGTGTATTTTTCATCTGTGCATTTTTTACCATTTTTATATTTTTCAACCTATGTTACTTCTCAGGACAAGTAATTTTATGTATTTTATCAAGTTAATCTAAAAAAAACATGAACTATCACAAATGCTTATTGAATAATTTCATGAATATTATCTCTCTGAGATGTCAAATATTACTCTTTTGCCTCTTTGAAAAAGTGAGGTATACTGCTAGAAGATGAAGGAAGGAAACAGACATTTTTATCACATTTCATGGGCTATTTTTGTATTAGGGATGGAAGTGTAAAATACACTCTGTCTAAATATATAGCATGAGTGAAACTCCTCTCTACACAGGTATGTCTTGTATCGGGGACTTGCCTGGCTTTGTATCTTGGTGTGCAGAACCATTACAGAGGACATGATCATCATTCATCACAGCATCCCAGTACCCAGAACTGCCTGGCACATACATCAATACTTTCAGTGGGAGAAAAAAATCTCCCTGGCTCTTCTGATGTGGCAGGATTAGAGCAAATATGTGTGGATCAAAGACATTGTGCATTGAAAAGAGAGCATATGGCTACAATGGAAACCACAGAGCAAGCAAGGAATGACATGTGAGCAAGCCCACCTACAATCAAAAGATTTGAAACTTGGATTCGGGTTCTCTTTAGGAATGAGTAAATGAAGTTTAAAAAAACTCTAGGGGTTAAAGATCCATGTTATTGCATAATAGACATTTGGGGCTGCATCATTTCAGTGTGAAAATTTCTACAGCCTCAAAATGTATAGGGGGATCAGCCCTAGCCGAGGGCACGTACCTGGCTTGCAGATTTGATCTCAGCCCGGTCAGGGTGTGTGCAAGAGGCAACCAATGGATGCAATGGATGTGTCTCTTTCATATTCATGTTCCTCTCTCTCTCTATCTCTATCTCTATCTCTATCTCTATCTCTATCTCTATCTCTCTCCCTCCCTCTGTGCCTTCACTCTCAGGTGAGGATTTACAACAACAACAACAAAATGTATAGGAGGAGCTTAGCAGTGGTGACATTTCCTGGTGAGACCAGGGACAAGGAGGGGAACTTTGCATGCCAGTCTGTGCCAGCACCTTATACTACAATACAACAGCAGCAGCAACTGTCTTAGACTGTTGAGGAGCACAACTGTGAGTGCCTGAGGCAGGATTCAAGGGCTTGTCCATTGTCAAAGTCCATGATCTGTCTACTGGCCACACACACTGCTTCCCAGTCATCCAGATGCTCTCAGTGCCACATGCTCTGGGCACTAGGAGGGGCACAAGGACAAAGACACCGCCACTGTCCTCCAAGAACTTGGGATCTCATGGAGAAGACTGGGCTTGCTCCCCAAAGCACAGCAGAGCCGAGTGTAAGACCACAACCGCATCTTTATGCTCCCTACGTGTTCCATGAGGGTTTGCTCCCACTCTTTATTTCAATGTTATATTTCAATATAAAAGAAGAGAAAGAAAACCAACTCCAAGATGCTAACATTTCTAACCGATTCAAATTCATGACCCCCAAAATAAACGTATTCCCTCTTACAAGAAAATTTACAACACTGTTTCTAGATTTTTCCATCGCACTTCTTAAACCACATTTTTAGAAACAAACGCATTAATAAATCCATTAAAAGGTTCAGAATTTCCCACACAGATGTCCCTAAGTAACAGCGTTCACTCCCATTTCAGAACACTCCTGTGCAGCTATGGGGAACGTCCGGCTCGTGTGCCATATAAGGCCCACGCAATCATTTGGTCTGGCCCTGCCAAGGCATTAGGGGCAAGTTCATTAAATGTTTGACCAAACATAGCAGGCTCATTTTTAAGTTGACAATTTTGTATGGCCTGCGAATGATGTTATAAATATCCAAATGGCCCTTGGCGGAAAAAAGGTCCCCCACCCCTGCTCTAGTGCTCACAGGCTCAAAGGCCAATGCTTGTTCTAGAGAACACAAGGGCAAGTTATTGTAGTTTTTGTCTTCCTCGAAGGCAGAATTAATTCACTAACTCCCCACAAGAGCATGAGTAAAATATATAGGCTGGCAACCCAGACATAAGTGAAAATATTTTTCAGCAGGAAATAGCAAGCAGCATGAGAAGGAACAAAGATAAATCAGGCACAGGAACAGGCAGATAGCACTGAGGCAGTAAATCCCAGCCAGCCTTCGTTTCCCAGATTGGAAGCTCCTGTGTGTCCCTTTCCAGGGGTGTCTACAGACAATATGGCCCATCCGACCCACCCAGACCGCGCTCACTCATCATCCACAGGAACCCTGTGCTACAGGAGCCCACGCTTCTACCACCCCACCTCTGTTCTGGAGATATTTTTCTCTTCGTTTTTCCTCACCTTACTTTCTGTTCAGAATTCACTCATCATCCCTTCTGTCCCCCATCCAAATTTTGCCTCTCCTCAGAAGCCACCTTTTTGGCGAAAAGTTCCTTAGGACTCACATTAGTTTCTTAGGGCTGCTTCCACAATGTACCCCAAACTGGGTGGCTTACAACCACAGAAATTTACTCTCTCACAGGTATGGAGGCTACAAGTCCGAAATCAAAGTGTTGGCTGGGTTGGGGCCATCTGGGGGCTCCAAGGCAGAATCTGTCCCATGCCACTCCTCTAGAATCTGGTGGCTGCCTTGGCATTCCTTGGCTGTAGACACATCACTCCAATTCTAAATATATTTCTTTATTGATTTCAGAGAGAAAGGAAGAGGGAGAGAGAGATAGAAACATCAATGATGAGAGAGAATCATTGATTGGCTGCCTCCTGCACGCCCCTGACTAGGGATCGAGCCTGCAACCCACGCATGCGCCCTTGGCCGGAAACGAACCCGGGACCCTTCAGTCTGCAGGCTGACGCTCTATCCACTGAGCCAAACTGGCTAGGGCACATCACTCCAATTCTGTCTCCATCTTCACAGAGCCCTCTTCCCTGTGTCTCTCTGTGTCCACACAGGAGCTTTTTATGAGAATACCAGTCATTGGATTTAAGGCCCACCCTTCTCCAGTATGACCTCATCCTAACTAACTATATCTGCAAAGGCAATATCTCCAAAAAAAGGTCACATTTTGAAGTTCCGGGGGACATGAATTTTGGAGGGACACAGGTCAGCCCAATATAGGAGTAAACCCCACATCGATTATGTATGAATTCCTCCATAACCCCCACCAGCAATTTTCCATATAGTCTGTCCCATTGTGATCTAATTACTGCACATGCACATCTTAATTCCGAAGCATATTCTCAGCCCCTTGAGAGTGAAAACAGAGTTGTGCGTGCCTCCATTATCCGAATGGTGGTCGGCACAAGTGCTCCCTCAATCAATATTGTTGATGGATGAAGACCTGTACATTGCTTTGTCATTTAAATAGAGGCTCTTTAGCCACAGCTTAGCAAGCACTCCGGGCTGGCACATTGAATTCACTTTTTTTTCCAATTTAATTTGCCTACGTTTCCCTCCTCCACCCCTCCCCCCAAATTGAAACTCTCTTGTCTTCATAAGACACTTTGGCTTACAATAGAAATATGACACCTTTCCAAAGTTTCACAAACAGGGTCAGAAGGCATGGCGTTTCTTTGTCCCAGAGGTCATCACTTAAACAATGTCAAGGAGCCATACAGATGTCACGGCCAAGATAGCGCCTGCCAGTACCTGCCAGGCATTGTCGTCAACCTGTCTGAGCCTCTACTCAAAACCCACGCAGAGGCCAAGTTATGATTAACTTTACCTAATTGCAGAGCAGTGGTTATCCACCAGGGTGAGATTTTGCCCCCAAATGGGCAGTTCACAGCATCTGGAGATAGTCTGGTTGTCATACAAGGTGCTGGGTACTACTAGCCCCTCGTGGGAGAGGCCACGGAGGTTGCTAGGCACCTACAATGCACAGGACAGCCCCCTTCGCAACAAGGAATTATCTGGTCCCAAACACCAAAATGTTGAGAAACCTTATCAGAGATTATTCTACACCTGATTTTCTAGACTCACCATCAGCCATCTGTCTGCTCAGTTGGAATGTGGAGCACAAACTCATCAAGGAAAAGGAATATTTCTCAACCTTTTTTTTTTTTTTTTTCATTACCTTCTTCACCCAGAAGCTTTTTTGGGACATTTAATCCTAGTTGTGCCTCCTCCACCATGAAATTTTAATATCATAGATATACTGTATAACTGTTTGCGTACTGTATGTACATCTGTGCTTCCTATACACTCTAATGAAACACTATGGCTATAGTAGTTATTGAAGAACAAACAAATATTTTAGCAGGAAATAAACGAATCTTTTAAAGAAGATTACAGCATTTTAAAATTGTAGTAAAATACACATAACATAGAATTTCATCTTGCAAAACTGAAACTCTACATATAACTCCCCATCCCTCCCTCTGAAACCCAGCCCCTGGCAACCACCACTCTACTTTCTGTCTAGATGAGTTTGTATATTTGGCTTATTTCACGTAGCATAATGTCCTTAGGTTCATCCACGTTGTAGCATATGTGAGAATTTTCTTCCTTTTTTAAGGCTGAATACTATTCCATTGTATGTATATACTACATATTGTGTATTCATTCATCTCTCTGCAGATGTTTGGGTTGCTTCCACCTTTTCTTTGGGCTTTATTTTTTATTAAATGTATTGGGATAACATTGGTTAATGACATTATATAAATTTTAGTTGTACACCTTTGTAACACAACATCTGAAATGCGGAGAGAAGCAATAAAAGTGAAATACTTTTACCTATTTTTATTACCTTGGCAAGATCCATTTCAGCTTCAACCTTTTCTGGCTCTTTGCTCTAAGCCAGTGCGAGGAACATTCTTCAGGCTCCTATTTATTCAGAGAGATGCAATGTTTACGATACACCAACCTCATAATCCCACCTCTCATAGTTCATTTCACAAACATGTTTGGGTACTCGCTATGAGTAAGGCTCTGTAACAGATAAAGAAGAGACAGAAATGATACCTGTTTAATAAGCATCTTGCTACTATGTGATAGAGATTGTGGTAAGTGCTTTCTATAATTATCTCTAACTTCATGACCCCCCGAGGCAAGCATTATTATTATTATTATACCTTTGGTATTGTTATTGTTATTCACTGACACCTAGAAAGGTTTGGAGACTTGTCCAAGTATATGGTCGAAGTAGGATTCAAACCCAGGAATAATTAAGTGCAGACTCCAAAACTGACCCAAGAGGCTGAGCCACCTCTCAGTTTCAAAAGGTGAGTAAGACTCAGTTCCTACTCTCATAAAAGTAATGGCCTCCTGGCTGTGGGTGGCATCTACCAAGTAATCAGATGATAAGGTGCTAACACAAAGGTGCTTTTTAAAAGGTACACATTCCATAAATTTAACTAAGGAGGTAGTAAAAGACCCATACTCAGAAAACTATAGGACATTGAAAAAAAGAGATAGAGGAAGACATAAACAAATGGAAGAATATACTGTGTTCATGGATTGGTAGAATCAACATCATTAAAATGTCCATACTACCCAAAGCAATTTATAGATTCAACTAGAGGCCCTGTGCACGACATTCATGCACTCGGGTGTGGGGGTGGGGGGGGCGTCCCTCAGCCCGGCCTGTGCCCTTTAGCAGTCCGGAAGCCCTTGGAGGTTGCCCGCTCCCTGGGCCTAAGCTGCAGTTAGACATCCTTAGCGCTGCAACAGAGGTGGGAGAGGCTCCTGCCACTGCTACTGCGCTTGCAGCCGTCAACCCGGCTTGTGGCTGAGTGGAGCTCTCCCTGGGGGAGTGCAATCACCACCAGGGGGCAGCTCCTGTGTTGAGTGTCTGCCCCCTGGTGGTCACCGGTTGTTCTAGTGACCGGTTGTTCTGACGCTCGGTTGATTTGCATATTACCCTTTTATTATATAGGTTACAATCCCCATTAAAACCGCATATTTCACAGACCTAGAACAAATGCTCCAAAAATTCATATGGAATAAAAAAAATACCCCAAATAGCCACAGCAATCCTGAGAAAGAAGAACAAAGTTGGAGGGATCACAATACCAGATATCAAGCTATATACAAAGCTACTGTTCTCAAAATTGCCTGGTACTGGCACAAGAATAGACATATAGACCATGGAACAGAACAGAGAACCCAGAAATCAACCCAAGCCATTATACTCAATATTTGACAAAGGAGGCAAGAGCATACAATGCAGTCAAGACAGTCTCTTCAATAAATGGTGTTCAAAAAAATTGGACAGATACATGCAAAAAAATGAAACTAGACCACCAACTTACACTATACACAAAAATAAACTCAAAATGGATAAAGGACTTAAACGTAAGGCGGGAAACCAGGAAAATCTTACAAGAATCCATAGGCAGCAAAATATCAGACATATGTTGTAGCCAATATCTTTACCAATACAGCTCCCAGGACGATGGAAACTAAGGAGAAAATAAACAAATGGGACTACATCAAAATAAAAAGCTTCTGCACAGCAAAAGAAACTATCAACAAAACAACAAGGAAGTCCACTGCATAGGAGAACATATTTGCTAATGTTACCTCCGATAAGGGTTTAATCTCCAAAATTTACAGGGAACTCACACAACTTAACAAGAGGAAGATAAACAATCCAATCAAAAAATGGGCAAAGGACTTAGACACTTTTCTAAAGAGGACATTCAGAAAGCGAAGAGACATATGAAAACATGCTCAAAGTCACTAATCATCCAAGAGATGCAAATCAAAACGACAATGAGGTACCATCTCACACCTGTCAGAATGGCTATCATCAACAAATCAACAAATGACAAGTGCTGGAGAGGATGTGGAGAAAAAGGAACCCTCATGCAGTGCTGGTGGGAATGCAGACTGGTGCAGCCACTGTGGAAAACAGTATGGCGTTTCCTCAAAAAATTAAAAATGAGCCGAAACCAGTTTGGCTCAGTGGATAGAGCGTCGGCCTGCGGACTGAAAGGTCCCAGGTTCGATTCCGGTCAAGGGCATGTACCTGGGTTGCGGGCACATCACCAGTGGGAGATGTGCAGGAGGCAGCTGATCGATGTTTCTCTCTCATCGATGTTTCTAACTCTCTATCTCTCTCCCTTCCTCTCTGTAAAAAATCAATAAAATATATTTTTAAAAAAATTAAAAATGACCCAGTGATCCCACTTCTAGGAACATATCCCAAGAAATCAGAAACACCAATCAGAAACGATATATGCACCCCTATGTTCAAAGCAGCACAATTTACAATAGCTAAGATTTAGAAACAGCCTAAGTGCCCAACAGCAGATGAGTGAATTAAAAACCTGTGGTATGCCCTAGCCACTTTGGCTCAGTGCATAGAGCATCTTCCTGCAGACTGAGGGTCCCACGTTTGATTCCCGTCAAGGGCACATGCCTGGGTTGCAGGCTCAATTCCCAGTAGGGGGCATGCAGGAGGCAGCCAATCAATGATCTCTGTCATCATGATGTTTCTATCTCTCTCTCCCTCCCCCCTTCCTCTCCTGATATCAATAAAAATATATTTTTTAAAAAGTTAATTTTAAAAAAAACATTTGAAAAATAAATAAATAAAACAAAAACCAGTGGTACATCTACACAATGGAATACTACGCTGCTGTAAAAAAAAGGAATTCTTACCATTTGCAACAGCATGGATGGGCCTTGGCGAGCCATTATGGCTAAGTGAAATTAAGCTAGTTCTGAGGAAGGATAAATATAACATTTGTGGAATATAATGAACAATATAAACTGACGAACAAAAATAGAGCCATCGAACAGACCGTCCAAACCTAAGAGAGAAAGGCAGGGGCGGGTGTGGGGTAAGAGATCAGCCGGAGGACTTGTATGCATGCATATGAGCATAACTAATGGACACAGACAGTAGGGGGATGGGGCATGTGCTGGGGGGTGGGAGCAGCCAGGGAGAGGTCAATGGGGGGCGGGGGGGAGGAGACTCATGTAATACTTTAAACAATAAAGAATTTAAATTTAGAAAAAAGATACACATTCCAGGAGACCCAAGGAGGGCTTCCACCAGTAACATGTTCTCAGAAAAGGTGGTAAGCTGCATCTTGACAATTAAGAACATTACAAATCAGGGGGCGAGGGGAGCCAAAATGTTAAAGGTTGGCAAGTGTACGATGGGTTTGAAGGAAAGCGCAAACTGTGACTCCATATGTCCAGTGTGGAAGGAGCTAAGGCTGGACGGGGAGGTGAGAGCAGATCTGGGCAGAGAGCATGAGGCCGTCAGCAGAGCCTCAGAGAAGAGGACAGTTTGAGATGGGAAGGAAGGGCCATGGGAGGGGGCCAAACTCCTGCACGGGAGGAAGGCGACTTCAGGCTGACGGCCACTTCGTTTGTTGTCTCCCTGAAGGTCAGTTGGGTCTGGAGAAGGCAGGGACCAAGAGCCAGAAAAGGTTACTCTGCATCCTTTCTGTTCAAAGGGATGGATCCAGACTTTCATATACACTTGAGATGCGGTTAATCAGATCCTCAAATATTTACAGGAAAACAGGACGAAAAGTTGTTACCACAGACATTTACCGAGCTGGAATGTTGGCGTTTGCAGCCCAAATCACTTTTCCAACCAGACTCAATGTGGGCAAGTGATTTGCCCAAACAAATCAGGAATCCATTAATTGATTCATCCTGTAAGCAGCATCTACTTTTGGGCAGGTAATGAGCAGTCTAGTGGGGGGAAATGAGACATGTATGCAGATAATGAGGTTACAAGGCAGAAGGTTCCAAAGGCCACAGGACAGGATGTGGAACTCTAGGGAGCACGGGCGGGGGGCGGGGGGGTGAGGGGAGTGGGGGGGAGGGGAAGGGGGGGTTGGGAGGTTTTCTTCCCACCACAGGATGAGGAAGGCCATGAAGTGGCTCTTTGCAGTTATTACTTTAGATAGCTCCAGCATGATGCTTATTCCTGCTTTACTGATGAAAGAAATACAAGAGTACACAGTATGCTTGCATTTATTAGTCTTATGTTTCAGACCTTTGCTATGTTGAATATATATAATGAGAGAGAAGAAACGCCATGCACCAAAAAACAAGAACACGCCATCTTTTCCTGCACATTTCTGCACATTTTGAACACATATGGAAAAAATATTTAAAAAATAGACTATGAACTAGGCCATAAAAGAAACCTCAGTACATTCCAAAAGAATAGGATCATAGATACCATATTGACCATGTTCTTCAGCTATATTTCAGTAGAATTGGAGTTTAATATCAAAGGATGACCACAAAAACACCATATGTCTGGAACACTAAATAATATTAACAAATAACCTATAAGTTGCAGAGGAAATTAAAAAGGGAAATGTAAAAAGTTCTTCGAGCTGGTGATAATGAAAACATTCCCCATCATGCTGATGATCCAACAAAGATCACTTCGGCCATGGCTGGAGCTATGCTTGAGTGGCTCTGCCACATGGAGCGTCTCACTGGAGTAAGAAACTGCATAGTTTTTAACATTGAAGCTATAAGGAATTAGACTTTTTAAGGAGAATACACTGTAGTGTATATGGTTCAACCATTAAGAGTTTGCTTTTTTTCCCCAGAATCGATAAATTTCTCTACTCAATGAAGAAATAACTCTCAATACAAATATAGATTTTTTAAAAGCCCAGCTGGCACGGGTCAGTGGTTGAGCATCAACCTATGAACTAGGACGTCACCGTTCGATTCCTGATCAGGGCACATGCCTGGGTTGCAGGCTCAATCCCCTGTGTGGGGCACGTTCAGGAGGCAGCCAATTGGTGATTCTCCCTCATCACTGATGTTTCTATCTCTCTCTCCTTCTCCCTTCCTCTCCGAAATCAATAAAAATACATTTTTAAAAGGAGATTTAGCCCTAGCCAGTTTGGCTCAGTGGATAGAGCGTTGGCCTGAGGACTGAAGGGTCCCAGGTTCAATTCTGACCAGGGGCACATGCCTGCGTTGCGGGCTCGGTCCCCAGTGGGGGGGGGGGGGGTGCAGGAGGCAGCCGATCAATGATTCTCTCTCATCATTGATGTTTCTATCTCTCTCTCCCTCTCCCTTCCTCTCTAAAATCAATTAAAAAATATTTTTTAAAAAAAGAAGATTTAGAAAAAGAAAGAGAAAGAACTCGGTGGTGTGTTGTTTGGCATGATCTTGACACCACATCCAAATGCTTAACACAACAAGAAGAATGGCTTTCCCTGCCACCAGCAACCAAAGAGGGAACAGGAATTCACACTCCGCTCTTTCCCGAGTAAAAATGGAAACTTCCAGAATAAATGTGACATGCCAGTTGAGTTAGCCTCGGATGGAGCACTGGAAAGAGACATTCCTGGGAGACCTGCCCATAATTTCTGGTCCCTGTTCTGGCTGCATAGTCATAAGTATCTGAGAGAACCGCCAACTGTTTGCTGCCGTTCTCAGTGGCACGGACTGCTAAGGAGGAATTTCTAATTTAGTACAGGAAGTAGACACATGTTGTTTTTCCCAGCACGATGCCCCAGTTCTTTTGGTAGCAGCATCCTCAAATTTCTTGGGCAATAATCTATTCCTCTTCCAGGCAGTATGGTCCACATGGAAGCCATCCTGAGTGTGAGGGATGGGTGTGAGGGATGGATACGAATCCTAGTCTGCCCAATGAGTCCAGAATTTTCTGGGCACCGTGATTGGCTTAGACCTGGGATGATGGATCTGTAACCAATCGGTCTTTTGGGGAGCTTTTTGCAGGGGCTCTAGTTGAAAGTGATGCTCTCTGTCCTTTTGAGAGCATAGGCCATAAGGTATGCAAGAGTGAAGCAGCTTGGGGTCATCTTTGCCTCCACGTGGACAGAGGCCTAGAATAAAGGCAACTCAGGGAGGGGAAAAAGGAGCCAAGAGATGAAGAGGGACATTCCTGATGAAATTGTTTGGGCACCTAGATCCAGCCATGCCTGAAGTTAGAAGTCTCCTTGAACTTTCTTATTATGCAAGACAATAACTTCGTCTTTAAAATTAAGGTAATTTAAGATATATCGCTTGCAAGAAAAATAGCAACTAATAAGACACTTAAAAAAACAAAACCCAAACCAACTGGATTTGTACTCAGACTTTTGCTCAACCTGTCTATCATCAACAAAATACAGAAACCTACTTAAAAGAGAAGGAACAGTATTATTTTACTCACTGATATAAAAACTATTACTCTTAATTTTAAATTGTGTCTTATTTGTTTATAAACAAAGAATTATAATGACATTTAAAATGCATTGACCACCCCGCTGATGTGGCCCAGCGGTTGAGCGGTGACCCAGGAACCAAGAGGTTACGGGTTCAATTCCCAGTCAGGGCACATGTCTGAGTTGCAGGCTCGATTCCCAGTAGGGGAGTGCAGGAGGCAGCCGATCAATGATGTTTCTATCTCTCTATCCCTCTCCCTTCCTCTCTCTCTAAAAATATTTAAAAAAAAAAAAAAAAATGCATTGACCTACATTTGGAGAGCTGCCTGTACTCCGAAACCCCATTAAACACAGAGGCTGCTGGTTTTTGCTGGCAGCCTCATCCTTTGCACGGTGGACTTTCAGCATTCCAGTTCTTGTGGGTTTCGGACTCCTTTCTCACGAGCCTGGTGAAAAAATTAACCGGGCAGGGGAATGATTAGACCTTTACTTACATTGGGTCTTTCGATGGTTTATGGGCAAACTTTGGGGGAGCCCTTCAGGCCTGCCACCTTGAAGTTGGAACACTCTCTGCTCCCCAAGAGAAGAATACAGGACTTAGGAAAGGAACAGCGAACACGTGTATCAAATTCCGAGCATATTTGTGTGCATAAGTGATTTTCAACAGGCAAAACCAGGTGACATATCAATATTTACATTAAAAATTTACATGAAAAGACCAGAAGTACCATCCAACTTATGGAGAATTTTAAACTTCTCACTGTCACTCATTTGCACTTGAAGAGAGCTGTCAGTCAAGGACTTTTTTTTTGTGACTGGAGAGATGATTCTCTTGGAAGACTATGTTTTCCCTTTTTAGGCTTCCCAGCTTGAAAGTGCTCATCCTGAAATCATGTGGGCTTCATTTTTCATTCCTTGAATTAAAGGGATATTGTCCTGGATAAAAAAGATATCCATGGGGAAAAGGATTATTTACAATTCAGAAATGTTAGCCTAGCTCATTCGGTGGCAGTCAAATAAGCTGGGACCAATATTGTAATCTAATTTACATTTGTATTTATTTATTTTCTAGTTCTTCTTGCTTTTTTTGTCCATTTACTTTCTTTGTTTTTAAAAATCTTTATTATTGAGAGTATTACATATCCCCCTTTTTCCCCATTGCCCCCTTCAACCTGGCTTCTGCCCCACCCCAGGTGTCCATAGGTAATGCTTAGATGCATAATTTATAGGTTTTAAAACCATAGATGTTTTGGCTAAGGTAATGCAAAGATGAATCCTTTTCCTGACAGCTCAGCGGGTCTCCCAAGCTGTGACTATCAAAATGGTAGACACACACACACACACACACACACACACACACACATCAATTCTATGTCATAGGGAAACCTATTGGTGAGCTTTTTCATTAAAAAAGAAAGAGGAAAGAGCGAGCGAAGGAGTCCCAGCCCTTGTTACTTTCCAAGCCCATGTATATCTCCTTCTAACCCCCATGTCCAGCCTCAGGTCAAGCTTACACTCTTGAGCATGTGTGTAAGGGGTGAAAAGCAGCAGAAGAGCCTAAAGCAAACGGAATTGAAATACTTCTCTTCTAAGAGGAGCCCCTCACCCAGCCACCCTCGCCCTTTCTAGAACGCTGCTTGGAAGACACTCAACAACTCATTAAAATGGCCCTGCTCTTCCTCTTTCTTCACTTTGACGACAATGACCACCAGATGCTTTTCCCCCTGGGGGTATTCTTGGTATTTCAGTTCTGAATTTAGTTGGGGTTGGCTTTGCCAGTTCTTTTCGGCAGGCGGCAAGCACAGGCAGCCTGGCGTCCGTGGCACGTGCAGTCCCCTCCAGCCCTGCTCCCCAAGTCTCTCCCAAGGACTCCCTGTTAGTTCTCATGTTGAATAGCCACAAACTCTGTCTAAATCACCTCTGCTTTGCTCTCTGAGCTCCGTAACGTGGTTCAGCAATACTGGCCTCTGCTCTCTGTGGGCTTGGAAAGTAACAAGGGCTGGGACTCCTTGCCTCCCCATCGCTCTGGGGCCCTTGTGGTCCCATTTCCCACCCAGCCTCCTGTGGGTGTGCACACTGGGGAGCGATGCCCTGCACCCCACCCCTGTTCCTGGTGACCGGCATGGACCAAGGCCTCCATTAGGCATCATCTATATTGCTTTCCCAAACCCCTACCTCCAGCCTCAGGCCAAGGGAACAGAGTGTAACTCTCCCATTTCATGGGTCTTCTTTAAAATAATAGGGTGATGGTAGTGCATAGATGGTGGTCTTTGAAGTTTCACCCAACTCTGTGATTTTTGGCTACGTAGCCACAGTTGGCACTTTGCAAGTTGAATCAGGGACGTAAGACTCCTGGAACCTGGTAGTACTCAGAATGGAGGGTAAATTTCATACACACGGGTTTCTTTTTTTTTTCTTTTTCTTTTTTAAGGACTAAAAATGACTTTGACCTGACGGTTTTTAAAAATTTCTACCCTTGCGTTTGAACTTGAGCACTGCTAACCCAGAACTGGCCCCCTTTTCCCCACAGGCAGCACTGGATATGCGGGAGAGCACGCCCCCTCGTGTCCAGTCAGAGAGTTGCAGTTAGTTTCCATTTCTCACATCCAATTTTTATTTTATTTTATTTTAATGCAAAATCACTTCCCGACCTACATGCTGAGAGGTGTGTTTGGAGAGGGTTGAGGTCACAGCAAATGAGATATGGATGTTGCCTTCATGGAGTTAAGGTAACCAACTATCCTGGTTTGACGGGGATTGAAGGATTTCCTGGGACTCAGACTTTCAGTGCAAAAATCAGAAAGTCCTGAGCAGACCTGGACAAGTTGGTCCTCTAGGTATATTCCATTCACTCTGTTGCTATGCAGAGACAAGGCCTCTAAAGGGGCTAAAATACAGGACTGGCTGTTTACTGGGAACAAGGATTGAGAAAAGTCGTAGAAGGGCACAGTTTCCTGAAAGGGCAGGTGTGAGCAGGGCGCCAGATCAGAGGCAAGTTGGGGGACGTCAGGGACGGAAGGACACTCGGTCCTTCAATTGTGTCTAAACAGCAAAGTGCTGGACACTGTGATGAGCTTGTTCCACTTCCTCCAGCCTGTTCTTCAGCCAAGAAAGTCCTGCACAGACTTATGAACTATTAGATCGTTTTTCTCTGTTTGCAAGACCATTTCAAGGCTTCTCTCTCCACGATCCCATCCCCCAGAGCCAAAGTGGGGAAACGCAAGTTGTCCGTTTCATCCTCCGGGGCTTGGCTAACTGAAACATTATAAACAGATCAGAAATTAATATCCCCTGACTAATCTCTGGCAGCGAAGATAATAATTATGGTTTAGTCACGCAGTGTTGAACAGAAGAAAGGCACCGTGTGCCCAACGGATATTGGAAAGAGAACCAAGGCAGGCAGCTGCGCTCACCTGGGCTGGACCCCGGCCAGGACTGCAGAGCTAACACTCACCACTTAAGGTGCAGGTGTTTCAATGAACGAAACAGACCGACCTTCCCACCTTTGGAACAACTTTTCAAATTACCCGAATGCCACCCACGCTGGTTGGTCCTGGAAGGTTGCCTTTGCCTAGACTTGCCCAGTGAATCAAAGCTGATCAGGTTACCTGGTAAAAGGGCCCGGCTGTTGACTCCAGGCCTTCCGAGCCTCCTTCCTGTGGTGAGGCTGCAAGTAGAAATGTCTCGGGTTATTGTTATAGAAATGTGGTTTCAACTGGAGGTGATTTTGCCCCTGGGTGTTCCCTGGACAATGTCCGGAGACATTTTGGTTGTCACAGCTTGGTGAGTGCGACTGTTACCTAGTGGGTGGGGCCAGGGGTGCTGCTAACACTCTGTAGTGACAGCTCAGCCCCCACCCACAACAAGGAAGTATCCAGCCCCAAACATCAGTAGGACTGAGGTTGAAAACCTTGCAAGGGGGCACATAGCTGTTAGATTCTTCTGGCCTCCTTTTACTCCAACGGTTCAACCAAAGCAGAATATGAAACAGGAAGCGTGATGTTAAGAGACTGATAATTGCATCACTTTATCTGAGTTAATGCCATTATCGTAAATCAGTGCTGCTCCAGGATCAAATCCAGCTTCAGAGGTTGGTGGTCAAACCCAGCCGACTGCCAACTCCATCCAAAAGGAAGGGAGAAATACAGAAATAATGTACTGGGGAAACTCAGTGTGTAGCCATAAATCTGGGCTCATTTACACTGGGCTTACAATGCACCTGATCAAATGAATAAGATTAATATAGTTTTAAAAAATATTTTTATTAATTTCAGAGAGGAAGGGAGAGGGAGAGAGAGAAACATCAATGATGAGAGAGAATCATTGATTGGCTGCCTCCTGCATGCCCCCTACTGGAGATTGAACCCACAACCCGGGCATGTGCCCTTGATCGGAATCGAACCTGGGACCCTTCAGTCCATAGGCCGATGCTCTATCTACTGAGCCAAACAGGTTAGGGCTAATATAGTTTTTAAATACAGCCAACAAGGAAATTTACATGATAAGACTGGGGAGTCTTGTAGTTCTAGAAAGTAAGAAAGTGCTCAAATAAATAAAAAATACATTGATGGGGGATGTCAAAGGGATACATGAGCCAGTTGCGAGATCTCCCAATGGCCAAAGCTGGGAACAAGCTGAACAACAAAATAAGTAAGGTAGTGCTGGATTATAAATGAAAGTGAAAAATAACTATCCATGCGTTCATGCTAACATAAATCGATAAGCAAGGGTAAATACACCTATCCTGGGTTGGAGGATAAGAAAGCTTATTTTTTTTTTAAATATATTTTATTGATTTTTTACAGAGAGGAAGGGAGAGAGACAGAGAGTCAGAAACATCGATGAGAGAGGAACATCGATCAGCTGCCTCCCGCACATCTCCCACTGGGGATGTGCCCGCAACCCAGGTACATGCCCTTGACCGGAATCGAACCTGGGACCCTTCAGTCCGCAAGCCGACGCTCTATCCACTGAGCCAAACCGGTTTCGGCAAGAAAGCTTATTTTTAATTTTTCTTTAAGAAGTCTTTTAGAGACATGTTAACAACATGGACTCTGTGGTCAGCATCCTATCTAATAATAGACAAACATGGTAATTAACCATACCTCCGCTATGCTTCCCATTGGCTAATCAGCAGGATATGCAAATTAACTGCCAACAAAGATGGCGGCCGGCAGCCACGCAGCTGAAGCGAACATGAGGCTTGCTTGCTCCAGTGATGGAGGAAGCCAAGGTTCCCCGCCTGCTGCAGCCCAGCTCTGAGCTCCAGTCTAAGCAACAATGTTGCAATTATAGAAGCTAAACAAACCCCAGAAACCTGCTTTCAGCCAGCGCGGCCTCAGAGCTGAGAGCGCCAGTGATGGCAACAGAGTTTCAATTATAGAAGCTAAACAAACCCAGATACCTGCTTTCAGCCGGCAATGGCCTCAGAGCTGGAGCCGGCTCTCAGCTCCAGTGACAGCTATAGAAGGTAAATAAATCCCAGAAGAAAAAAAAAGAGGCTGGGAGCTTCAGTCACTCACCAGCCTGAAAATGGCCCTCAGCCCCTCACCCAGACTGGCCAGGTACCCCAGTGGGGACCCCCACCCTGAAGGGGGTGTGACCAGCTGCAAACAGCCATCAGCCCGTCATCCAGGTTGGCCAGGCACCTAAGCGGGACCCCCACCCTGATCCGGATCACCCTTCAGGGCAAACCAGCTGGCCCCCACCCGTGCACCAGGCCTTTATCCTATATAGTAAAAGGGTAATATGCAAACTGACCCTAACAGCAGAAAGACTGGGAATGACTGGTCACTATGACACACACTGACCACCACGGGGCAGATGAGCAATGCAGGAGCTGCCCCCTGGTGGTCAGTGCGCTCTCATAGCGGGGAGCTCTGCTCAGCCACAAGCCAGGCTGATGGCTGCCAGTACAGCAGTGGTGGTGGGAGCCTCTCCTGCCTCCTCAGCAGCGCTAAGGATGTCGGACTGCAGCTTAGGCCTGCTCCCCGCTGGCAAGTGGACATCCCCCGAGGGCTGCCGGGCTGCCAGAGGGATGTCTGATTGCCATCTTAGGCCCAATCTCCCGGGGAGCAGGCCTAAGCCAGCAAGTGGTCACCCCCGAGGGGTCCCGGACTGTGAGAGGGCACAGGCCGGGCTGAGGGACCCCCTACCCCCAGTGCACAAATTTTTGTGCACCGGGCCTCTAGTCTATATATATAAAAGCCTAAGTGACCATCGCAACCGAACAGACGGCCGAACAGGATGTGTGGGACGACCAGGCCGGCAGGGGGCTTAGTGAGCAGCTGAGCAGCAGGTTGCGTGGGGCGACCAGGCTTGCAGGGGGGGCAGTTAGGGCAACCAGGCTAGCTGGGTGGGGCAGTTGGGGGCAACTAGGCCAGTGGGGGTCAGTTGGGGGTAACCAGGCCAGCAAGGGGGGGGCGAAGTTAGGGGCGATCAGGCAGGCAGGCAGGTGAGCATTTAGGAGCCATTGGTCCCGGATTGTGAGAGGGATATCCGACTGCCGGTTTAGGCCCGATCCTTGGCAGTCAGACATCCTCCGAGGGGTACCGGATTGGAGAGGGTGCAGGCTGGGCTGAGGGGACCACCCCTTCTCGTGCACGAATTTCATGCATAGGGTCTCTAGTTTTAGATATGAAGATGTCTGAGTTATTTAGTTGAGAGGATAAAAATGATGGACTTCCTCTTATCACCATCACCTCCAGCTTTGGTTAAACTGCTCCTCTCTCTGAAGCCTCATTTTTTTCTGCACGTGTGAGATGAAGGTAGTAATGGAATCTACCTCATTGTTGTGCGAGGATTGAATGAGATCCTCCCTGTAAATCTTCACACGGCGCCAGTTATTAACAATTTAGGAATTGAAGAACATTGTCTTTCCCCTCTGTATTATCTGGCAGTGGGCGTCTCCTTCTCGCCACTGAACTGTGAAGTCTGTGAGGTCAGGGACTTTATCTCCGACACCTCAGCACCCACCGCAGAGTAATTTGAAATAAGCACGTGTTGAATTATGTGCGTCTTCTAATTCTTAGCTATTGCATCCAGTTTAATCACACCTCGTGATCATCATGAATTAACACTGCATGTGCTTGCGTGGACACACTGGATTTTCTGGGTGTGAAAGCAATAACAAAGGTAAGCTACACTGTCGGTGCCAGAGCAGGCTAGCTACCAGTGTCAAATTAGCTACAGAGCATGGCTAGTGTGGCCCAGTGGTTGACTGTTGACCTCTGAATCAGGAGGTCACAGTTTGATTCCTGTCAGGGCACATGCCCGGGTTGCAGGCTGGATCCCCAGTAGGGGGCGTGCAGAAGGCAGCCGATCAATGATGTTTCTCTCATTATTGACGTTTCTATCTCTCTCTCCCTCTTCCTTCCTCTCTGAAATCAATAAAAAAATATATTTTTTAAAAGAAAATTAGCCAGAGAAGCCCTTAACTCTCTTTGTCTGTCTACACCCAGCAAGACGGTGTCAGAGCTGGCTTAGAATGTGATGGGGTGAGTCTGTTTGAAATTTCAGATTTTCCATCATGTGGGTGGTGATACCTGGGCTGGGGTCTTAGTTAGTAACTTCTCTCAAGGACAACTAGAGGACCCTTCAGGCTGAATTAGGGTGAATACCAAGACATTGCTACGTGCTCACAAGCTCTGTGAAGGCTTTATATTCAAGGGTAGTTTTTTCCCAAACACAACGATTTTTCATCCCCTTCTTTCCCCACCCCACCCTCAACCATCTTCCCAGGATTCTGACTCTTGCGGATGCAACTCCCTCATCGTTTTTTTCAGCAAAGCAGCACCCTTCATCATTTTATATGAAGATGTCTGAGTTATTTAGCAGAGAGGGTAAAAATGATGGACTGTGGAAGGTGCCTAAAAACTGCTCGAGAAATTGAAATGTAAGATTTCCTATGACAAATGTTCTGTTTTTCCTGGCAAATAATGTCTTCATTAATTCTTGCCACTAGCTGGTGCTAGGACGCCACTTAGTGAGCGTGCAATTGCATCGAATCAGCTGCGATCTGTCACCCTAAGTGGGTCGTTCCTCTTTGCTTGACACCACGCCCTGATATCATTGCCACTGGATAGCTTCCCAAGTGGAGGCAGCAGGTCTCCGGCTCCTCCCCCGGGTGGGAGCGTGCCGCCCCCGACAGCCACACTTACAAACATTGCAGAGATTTCCTTTTGAATGAAATCATCTTTAAAGTCTCCTTTGACACTAGAACGTTCTAACTGTGTTGTCACTCCCATCACATAAACTGCTTTTTAAGTTATTCTTGAATCTTATGTACATGGTGCGATGTCTTTGCTAGAGCTTTTTAAAGACAAAGCGATCCTAAGAAAAAGACTGATTCCCAATTTGTGTTGTTCGAGTCCTCCTTGAAGGAAGGAACAGGGCTAGACAGCCAGCTAGAACTCTCTCTTTATTTTATAATTTTACATGGGCACGTTTATATAGGATGTAATTGTAGCGTTTATGTGTTTTTTATTAATGAATCAGCACCCCGCCCTCCATCCAACACCACAGGGCTCATTCTCTCTCCCCCTGTTTCATGTTTATATTCTTCGATGCACGATTTTTTTTCCTTTTCTTGTCTTACTGTGCGAGCGTGGAGACAGGATGACAGCCGAGGTCCCTGATTGGCTCCTGCCAGCCAGGCCAGAGCGTTCCCATCTCACCATTCATGTGTTTGCTGCAGGGTTTTAGCTTCTTAAGCTTTATCATAATCATACATGGGTTGCATTTTACCAAATGCTTCCTTTTGCATATATTAAACCAATCATAGGCTGTTTCTCTTTTACTTGCTGAGTGTTGTGAATAACAGTAATTAATTTTTATTTATTTATTTATTTTTATTTTTTATTTTTTGTTGTTTTTTTATTTTCATAATTTTATTTTATTTATTTATTTTAATTAGAAAGGAAACATTTATTATTTACATTCTATTAAATTTACTTCATTTTTTTTTATTGCTTAAAGTATTACAAAGGGTATTACATATGTCTCCTTTTTTCCCCTGCCCTTGACAATCCCCTGGCCTCCCTTACCCCCCAGTGTCTTATGTCCATTGGTTATGCTTATATGCATGCATATAAGTCCTTTGGTTGATCTCTTACCCCTCCCTTCTGCCCCCCTACTCTCCCCAGCCTTCCCGCTGCAGTTTGACGATCTGTTTGAGGCAGCTCTGCCTCTGTATCTATTTTTGTTCATAAGTTTATAATGGTCTTTATTATCCATGAATGTGTGAGATCATGTGGTATTTTTCCTTCATTGACTGGCTTATATCACTTAGCATAATGCTCTCCAGTTCCATCCATGCCGTTGCAAATGGTAAGAGTTCCTTCTTTTTTATAGCAGCATAGTATTCCATCGTGTAGATGTACCACAGTTTTCTAATCCATTCATCTACTGATGGGCACTTAGGCTGTTTCCAGATCTTAGCTATGGTGAATTGTGCTGCTATGAACATATGGGTGCATATGTCCTTTCTGATTGGTGTTTCTGGTTTCTTGGGATATATTCCTAGAAGTGGGATCACAGGGTCAAATGGGAGTTCCATTTTTAGTTTTTTGAGGAAATTCCATACTGTCTTCCATAGTGGCTTCACCAGTCTGCATTCCCACCAGCAGTGCACGAGTGTTCCTTTTTCACTACATCCTCTCCAGTACTTGTCGTTTGTTGATTTGTTGATGATAGCCAGTCTGACAGGTGTGAGATGGTACCTCATTGTTGTTTTGATTTGCATCTCTCGGATGATTAGTGACTTTGAGCATGTTTTCATATGTCTCTTGGCTTTCTGAATGTCCTCTTTTGAAAGGTGTTTATTTAGATCCTTTGCCCATTTTTTGATTGGATTGTTTATCTTCCTTTTGTTAAGTTATATGAGTTCCCTATAAATTTTGGAGATTAGGCCCTTATCAGATATGACATTGGCAAATATGTTTTCCCACGCAGTGGGTTTTCTTGTTGTTTTGTTGATGATTTCTTTTGCTGTGCAGAAGCTTTTTATTTTGATGTAGTCCCATTTGTTCATTTCCTCTTTAGTTTCAAGTGCCCTAGGAGCTGTATCAGTGAAGAAATTGCTACAACATATGTCTGAGATTTTGTTGCCTTTGGATTCTTCTAGAATTTTTATGGTTTCCCATCGTACATTTAAGTCCTTTATCCATTTTGAGTTTATTTTTGTGTGTGGTGTAAGTTGGTGGTCTAGTTTCATTTTTTTGCATGTATCTGTCCAATTTTCCCAAAATCATTTATTGAAGAGACTATCTTGACTCCACTGTATGTTCTTGCCTCCTTTGTCAAATATTAATTGAGCATATTGGTTCGGGCCGATTTCTGGGCTCTCTATTCTATTCCATTGATCTATATGTCTGTTCTTGTGCCAGTACCAGGCAGTTTTGAGAACAGTGGCTTTGTAATAGAGCTTGATATCTGATAATGAGATCCCACCTACTTTGTTCTTTCTCAGGATCGCTGCAGGTATTTGGGGAGTAATTAATTTTCTTAAGGATAAACCACCAACTGGCTCATTGCGCTTTATCCATTTCAAATGATACCAGATTTGGCTTGCTCATGTGTTTATAGAACTTTTGCCTGTTTGTTCATGAGTGAGAGTGACTGCTTTTTGGCTTTTCCTTGGCTCCTTTTGTTGGGTGGTGTTAAGGTGATGCTAGCCTCACAGGATGGCATTGGGGAATGCCCTCCTTTTTTGGGACAGAATGTGTGTGAGATTATAATAATGTCTTGTATGAATATTTGGTGAAAATCCTACCAGGAAGGCCTTCTGAGCCTGAAATTTTTATTGTAAAATTATTTTTCCTACCAATTCATTTCCTTCAGCGGTTGTAGAAATTTTCAAGCATTCTACTTCTTCTTTAATCACTTTTGCTAAGTTGTTTTTCTCTAAGAATTTGCCCATTTTTTAAAGTTTTCAAATTTGTTGTCATATCATTGTTTATCATATCTTATCTTGTATTTAATGTCTATGATATCTGTAGTGTATCCCTTTTGTCATTCCTGGTATGGGTTATTTGTGAATTGTCTCTTTTTTTAAATATATATTTTATTGATTTTTGCAGAGAGGAAGGGAGAGGGATAGAGAGTTAGAAACATCGATGAGAGAGAAACATCGATCAGCTGCCTCCTGCACACTCCCTATTGGGGATGCACCCGCAAGCAAGGTACATGCCCTTGACTGGAATTGAACCCGGGACCCTTCAGTCTGCAGGCCGATGCTCTATCCACTGAGCCAAACCAGTTAGGGCTCTCTCTCTCTCTCTTTTTTTTTTAATCACGAAGATTTGTCAATGTTATACTTTTTTTTAAGAACTAACTTTTGGTTTTGTTGATTTTTTCCTATTATATATTTACTAGAGGCCCGATGCACAAAAATTCATGCAAGAGTAGGCCTTCTGCCCCCCTCTGCCGGCACTGGCTTCCCTCTGACACCTGGGACCTGGGCTTCTCTCCTCTGGCTGGCAGCAGACACCCGGGACCCAGGCTGGCTTCCCTCGGGCCCTGGCTTTGTCAGGAAGGACGTCTGGCCTAATTAGCATATTATCCTTTTGTTATTATAGATTTCCAATTATTTCTGCTCTTTATTATTATTTTCTTCTTTGCGATTTTTTGTGTGGGGTCTTTTACCCCACGACTAATATCTACTTATAATTTGATTGCCATTTTTACATAGCGATCTGTTTACTGGTAATAAATAACAGTTGCTTGACTTTTACTCCGTACCTGGTTTGGTTGACTAGGGTAGAGTACGAAATAGGCAAAGGCAGAAATTTTGATGCTTCCTTCGGCTGATGAACTTCCTTTAAGTCCATGGCTATGATTCCCCTGCCTTACACAGGCCACTGAAATCCCGCCTGCCATGCGGGTCTCCCCTATTCCTGGGGGAAGGTAGTCGCTCCCATTTCTGGAAAAACAACACAGGGATTCATGTTCTTCTCTCTGTCGGTGACTTCGGTTATCCCTGCCAAGGGAAGACTAGCAGATTTTACAACAAAAAAACACAGGCCCGAAGGTTCATCTGCTGACAAAAATGTGCTGACAATTTTATTTTCGGTTGAGTTTGATGTCTGCATCACCCTTCAAAATACTTAAAAAGTCTCACAAATCGGACTTCATTTTATTATACCATCATTGTCATAACCTCTGCTTTTAAAAAGCATTGAGATATGTCAGAAATGTCATCATTGGCAACACCCTGAATTCATGTATAGAGCGCATCACCTGGCATTTCTAGAAGAGACCTAGAGCGACTCCCGGTGGGGATCCACGGGGCGGAAGGTGCTCTCAGGGGCAATGCTCCGGGATGCATGGGAGCCGCTGTGTTTCTCAGCAGCCGGCGCTGGCCCTCCTGTCCCGGGTCTGGCAGGTGTACTCACTGCACTGGAAAGGGAGGTGGCAGTGCTGCCCGCTCAGCCCTCAGGAGCAGGTTCTGCTCCCTGGCGTCCTGCATGCCATTACGCATCGCACTGATATTGAGGCGGGAATGTGAGCGGTATAGTCAGAGAACTCTAAAACGACAGGCTGAAAGAAGTAACCCTTTCCTATTACATTGACTTGTAACTTCGAGGACATTCTTAAGTTTTAGCCTATCGAGGATAAGGTGCTGGAACATTAAAATAGATATTATTTTATTTAACTAAGAATATCCAATGAACCAGAACACCAATCATTTCGACAGAGTCAAAAACACAATCAATCACAAACATTTAGATAATTTCCAAGTGGATCAAAAATCTAAATTTTATAAATAAAATCATATAAGTACCAGAAAAAACAGGTAGGCAAAACACACACACACACACACACACACACACACACACACACACAAAATTGTCAATTCAACTACCAAAAGTAAAACAAAACGAAGATCTTTTAAATAGTGAAAGTACAATAAGCACAGGCAAAAGAAATAATAAACAGGAAAAAGGTTTTGAAGCTTATATCATAGATAAAGAATTTATAGCAAGTGCTTCTAAAAGCTGAGAAGAAAATGTAATTTTAATGGATAAAAATTACAAACAGTTCATAGGAAATGGAAAGCAAATGGTCTTTCAAGATATGAAAAGATGCTCAACCTCCCTCCTAATAGGGTAAGTGAGAAAACTACACTGACGTACTGTTTCTCATGAATCCGAATGACAAAAATTAAAACTCTGACACCAGACACTACAGGTAAAGGGTGTTGGAGACACAGGAATTCTCCAACGTTATTAGTAGAAATACAAAACAATGTAAACCCTGAAAAGGAGATTTTGGCGATATCTAGCAATTCCATATGCATTTATCCTTCCACACAGCTATCCCATTTCTAGGAATCTACCTCTGTGATACATTTGCAAATAAACATACATACATGCAAAATGACATATTCATAAGCTACTTATTGCAATATTATCTGTAATGTTTAAAAATTAGAAAAACCCAAATATCCATCAATAGGGAAATGGTTGAATAAAGTATGAAAAATCCACATAGTAGAGCCCAATCCTATATAATAAAACCCTAATATGCAAATTGACCAAATGGCTGAACAACCAGTCACTATGACACACACTGACCACCAGGGGGCAGACACTCAACATCCAGGGCAACTCCTGCATTGAGCATCTGCCCCCCCCCCCCCCCCCCGAGGGAGGCAACCGGAGGCACAGTGGAGGTGACTTGGGGTTGGGGGGGGTGGGGGGAAGGGGCCTGGCCAGCAGGTGGCGCCCCGAATTGCCAGTCAAGGTGGGGTGCCAAAAGGGGGCCCCCCCAT
>NW_005871489.1:687882-728475 GCF_000147115.1 Myotis lucifugus
CTGGGCTGAGGGACCCCTCCCCCATGCACAAATTTCATGCACTGGGCCTCCAGTGTGTCATAAAAATGAATGAGGAATATCTCTATATACTGAGATGGAGTGAAATCAGCATATGTTGGTAAAAGAAAATATCACCTGCAACACGGTGTATATAGTGCACCACCTTTTGTGTAAAGAAGGCGAGGATAACCCCAGCCAGTTTGGCTCAGCGGATAGAGCATCGGCCTGCAGACCTAAGGGTCCCGGGTTCAATTCTGGTCAACAGCTCGTATCTCAGTTACAGGTTCCTTCCCAGCCTGGGCCCTGGTCAGGGCTTGTGAAGGAGGCAACCAATCGATGTGTTTCTCTCACATCGATAGTTCTGTCTTTCCCTCTCTCTTCCAGTCTCTCTAAAAATCAATGGAAAAATATCCTCGGGTGAGGATTAAAAAAAAAAAAAGTTGGGGGAGGAGAGCCTGGTCAGTGTGGCTCAGTGGTTGAGCATCAACCTCAGAACTAGGAGTCAGGGTTCAATTCCCGGTCAGGGACATGCCTGGGTTGTGGGCTCAGTCCCCAGTAGGGGGCGTGCAGGAGACAGCCGATCCATGATTCTCTCTCATCATTGATGTTTCTATCCTCCTCTCCCTCTCCCTTTTTCTCTTAAATCAATAAAAATATAAATATATTTTAAAAAGTATTAAAAAAAGAAAAATAGTACTAAATTATATATCAAATTGATGCTGGACCACAAAGATAAAAGTGCTATTTCAAGTTACTTTCGGGTGCAGCGTGTGGACTGTGCATCATTAGTGGAGTCCCCTGGGGTTGAAAAGAGCTGCCAAGAAAGACTGAACTTCATTCAATCTTCTTTCTGTCAGTAGCGACCTTGGCGTTGCAACTTTGAAATTATTATCTGTACATTGTAGGTTAGTAAGTCATTACAGGCATTGCCCTCGGCGGTCCCGGATCTGTCTCTTGCTTCAACAGCGTTTGGACAGAACAGACCCAGGAACGACCCTTCTTCCAGCCTCCAACCACCCTCCACCAGTCACCACTTCGGAACCACCTCCGAGACCAGCCAACACCGTTTTTTTTCTACCTTAACTCCTTATTACCAAACAACCATGAGCTCCCAAATTCGTCAGAATTATTCCACCGGGGTGGAGGCTGCGGTCAGCTGCCTGACCAACCTGCATCTGTGGGCCTCCCACACCTACCTCTCTCTGGGCTTCTATTTAGACTGAGATGAGACGGTGTGGCTTTGGAGGACAAGGCCACTTCTTCCACAAGTTGGCGGAGAAGAAGCTCCAGGGTGCTGAGCATCTCTTAACGTTACAAAACAAGTGTGGGGGTCGCATTCTCTTCCAGGGCGTGCTGAAGCCTCCCAAGATGAGTGGGCAAAACTAAGACTCCATGGAAGTGGCCATGGCCTTGGAGAGGATCCTGACCAGGCCCTTTTGGAGCTGCATGCCTTGGGTTCTATCCGTGCAGACCCTCATCTCTGTGACTTCCTGGAGAACCACTTCCGGGGTGAGGAGGTGAAACTCATCAAGAAGATGGGCGACACCTGACTCACCTCCGCAGGCTGGCCTCCCCCCAGGCTGGGCTGGACGAGTATCTCTTCGAAAGACTCACCCTCGAGCACGACTAGGAGCCTTTGGAGCCCAGAGGCCTTTCAGAGGCCCCTCTGCATCCCCCTGGTGTCTCTGGCTTTTACCTGAGCCTCTCCCCGAAGCTACTAGTCATTTTTTAAACCTCCCTGGGGCCCTCTCCCATGTATTGACCAAATGAAACAATAAAGTTTTTTTGCAGCAACAAAACAAAACAAAAAAGTCATTACAAAAATAAAAATTATGGTTAGAAATCAAGACTTTCAGCCTAACAGAAAAGACAACCAAATATAAACTCAAAGAAGTTCAGTGGAAAACTCAATAATGTTATGTTTGAAGCAGAAACATTACTACAAATATTTGAAGTTTTTTTGTTTTTGGAAAATATGTATTTTCTAAGTCAATTAACAGAAGCAATAACAACACAATAGCAACAAACGCACCATCCCCCACTAAAAACAAACAGGGCTTATTAGAGAAATAGCTAAGTCTAAATTGGAGGCAGAAAAGGTTTGAGTTGATCCTGTGCCAGAAAGCAAGGATACTCTCAAAGGCTAATGGGGTGAAAAGCCAGCTTGTGGGGTTCCCATGGCCTAAGGTGGGATAGTTTGAGCAACAAAAAGAATAATGACTGTATCTGATCAAGACACACAAATATGTAAGAGTCAATGCATTCATAGTGATCATCAGAGCGAGAGCGAGAGGAAGAGAGAGAAGGAATAGCAATAGCAGCTCAAAAAATGTCACTGGGTTCCATTGGGGCTACTATTGGAAGCAAGGGCACCAACTCTGTTATTCTGTTTGTGTGTTATGTGCCATTGAGCTGGCTCTATAAACCCCCAAAATTCATGGGGTCTCTAGAGGGGTCCATAGCTGCAGACTGTCCCCGTGAGAGCGCGAACCGTTGTAATTTTCCAGAGCAACAGTTCAGTTGAAGAAATGATCAAGTTTCTCTTCCCTCAAAGCAAGACATTCAGAGGCACACACAAAAAAACTGTGTTTGCTTTGAAGAAAAAATTAGCATCAATCGTAGGTTATGTTAAAACTCATCTGAGACCTTTAGGAAGGTTAATACATATGAAAATATTTGCAGGATCCTCAGGGCTCAGTGCAGGGCTGGAGACGCTTCGCCTGTGTTCTACAGGAGCCTCTTTGAAACCCCGACAGATGTGTATTGAATTGCACCCAAAGGTCAAACCCGGAGCCCTGCTGCCAGGCCACAAATGGCTTCTCCCGGGCTCCTCGGGTGTTATTTCTGGAGGAGCTGTGGCCTTGGGAACTCAGCGCACACGCTGATCAGTAACCAAAGGCAAATAGCTGTCCTTTGGGCGTCAGCTTCTACCATGGTGACCGCTGATCCTCTCCTTTTAGGACTCGGCTAATGTCCCATGTGGATGTGTTACTTTATTTGAGTAGAAGACACACAAATGAATTGGAGGGATTGGAGGGTCCACATACTATCAATTGATATTAGTGGAATCCAATGGCAGAACCAGGACTATCTGGCTTCCCACTGACCTTAGCGTAAAGACCCACTCCCTAACCTTCCCTTGCAGGGAGAGTTGGGGCTCCTGGCAGGCTCACCGAAATGCTCTGTGGGGACTCTGAGCCCTGAGGGAGCCCCCAGGTGGTACAGCTGGGGATGAGGCACACGGTACCTGCTTTTTGAGAATCATTAGCCAGGTGGGCCCTAATGGAATCCTCATAAGATGGGGTAGAGGGAGTTTGGGGACAGACACACAGAGGAGAAGGCTGTGTGACCATGTGCAAGTCACAGAGTTTAGAGTGAGGCAGCCACAAGCCAAGGAACCTGGATGGCCCCCAGAAGCTGGGAGAGGCAAGAAACAGACCCTCCCAGGATCTTCCATGGGTAGAGCAGCCCTGCCAAGGGTCCCACATTGGGGATGGAGCCCGCAATCGGGCATGTGCCCTGACTGGGAATCAGACAGTGACCTCCTGGTTCATAGGTTGACACAACCACTGAGCCACCCCAGCCGGGCATCCCTCATTAGTTTTACATTAACATTGCAATGACAGTCCAGCGAGTTGAGGTGTATTTGCCTAGTGGAGTTCTGGAGGCCAGAAGTCCAAAATCAAAGTGTTGCAGGACTGGATCACCTCTGGAGGCTGCAGGGAAGGGTCTGTTTTGTTCCTCTTCCAGCTCCTGGGGGCTACTATTCCTTGGCTTGTGGCGGCATCACTCCAATCTCTGCCACTGTGGTCACTTGGCCTCCTTCTCTTCTGCCTTCTCCTTTACTCTGTCTTAAGGACACTTACTGGATTTAGGACCCATCTGGGCAATCCAGGATGATCCCATCTCAATTAACTACGTTTGGAAAGACCACTTTGCCAAATAAGGTCACATTCACAGGCTCTAGGGACTTGCACATGGACATGTCTTTTGGGGCCACCATTGAACCCTCCACACCTAGACACAGGTTTTCTTCCCAGTGCCCCGAGTCCCTTAAAGAAGGCTAGAGGCCATGCCCTAGGGAAAGCAATCTAACTACTACCCATCCCATGAGATAAAGTTTTCCAGAAGAGAGTTAAGTGTCTCACGGAACTGAAGGAGAAGGCTCAGTCCTGGCTGTGTGTATGTGGGTGGGCTGGCCTGGTGCATGGACGGGCAGGTTCTACCATCTCTCCATCCACCAGCCCTCCACACTCCTGCGTCCGGGTCTGCTGTTCTCCTCAGGGAGACCCTCCCCGGGACCCTCTGCCTGGGCAATTCCGCTCATTCTTCAGGCTCAGCTCCAATATCCCTTCTTTCACGTCAGAGTGCCCACCGGACGTCTTCATCTGTAGCCGTGGCCTGCGGAGTTGGGGGACACACTCAAGAATTGCTTGGGGCACAGGAACAGTTGAGAACTCCTCTTTATATTTAGTTTCTATCTTCAAAAATAAAAAAGAAATCCACCCTTTCTAAAATTCAACATGCAAGTTGGCGGAGGTCTGTGTGTATACGATTTATTCACATATATTGGGTTGCACGTGTGAAATTGTCATTATTGGGCTATTTTTTGTTCTATAAATGTGTCAGTTTCGTGTAGTTCATCTAATATTACACTGAGAGTAAGTGCTCGCAGCGTTGTTACTGATGGGAATCAAACGTTTTCGGTCAGTAGAGTCAAATCATGGCGTCTTTCCTTGCTATTGCTTCCCCGCACCAGTAAGCCCTGAAGCTGGAGAACTGAGCACACTTAACCTTGACCCTGGGTTAGCATAGCTCAAGATGAGGCAGACACTTCCTCCGTTGGCATTTTGCATCTTGCATGCCTCTTGGAGCCTTGGGAACGAAGAGTATCATATTTTGAGCTCTGGACTGTGACGATTGAATGGAATCTGAGCCCACACCTAACAAAATAAACTCTTCTCCCCAGAACCGCCTCTACCCCCACCCGTCCCACCTGATGGCCCAGCTCCTTCTGTCAGGTCCTGGAGGAGCCATTGCACACCCACCACATGCAGGGGAGCATGTCAAAGGCACCCAAAGCTCCACCTGTCCATACATCTGAGCTCCAGTAGCCCTGTGTGCTGGGGCGGGAGTGACAGCGGGGCCATCGGTCTGGGTGTCTGCATGGCATGGAGGCTTTGCCTGCTGAATTCCCAGCAGCCTTGACTAGGCCTTACTACCCGGGAGAGGTAGTGGCAGTGAGCTGGGCTGCCACAAAGAGTAAGATGACATTAAACCACGTCTCTGACATAGACATCAAGGTGACACTTCGGTGGCCTAATTTCAGGGATGGCGGTAGGGCCTTTGTTCTAAAGCTCTTTTACCGCCGGCCCAGTTCCTGAAATTTTACCATGAGTGACATTCCTTTGCTCTTCCTCTTCCCCATTCTTTCCCCCTCAGGTGGGCCCATCGGCAGCCTGCGGGAGGCAGACCCATCCATGGGGTCCAGACCAGGGGCCCGGGGGACAGGAGTGAGCAAAGACAGGTGGGAGGGTGCCCAGGAAAGTCTTACTTTTGCCACAGCCGTCTCTGGGATGGTGTCACTGTGTGCTCGCCTGCCGGACAGCGGTCTGTAAACACCATCATTGTTGTTAGTTCCTGTGAATGCAGAACGCTCCTCAGACCCCAAACAAACCACAGACCCAAGGGGATATTTTCATTGGCATGCTTTATGAATTACTGGGAGGCTTTCATCTCACTGTTAACATCTAGGGCCCAGTGCCTGGCTCACAGGAGGCGCTCAATGAATATTTGTTGAACGCACAGTCAATAGACGTCGGACTTTAGTTTCATTAAAGCGTTTCTGACCACTCAAGGCGAGTGTTGAGTGAAATGAAAGCCTTTCAGGGTTAGTCACCGTGAAGGGTGGGGAAACACGCAGCTGGGTCTGCCTTTGTATTCCACTCGCCTATTGTTCTGAGCCACATTTCTTTCACCATGGATTCCTCCAACATGAGTGAAGAATTGGAATGACGGTTTGGGAAGGTCTAGTCACATCTGTCTGTCACAGAGGAAGCATGGTGGCTGCCAACCCATTGTTTGGAAGAATCAAGGGGATGGACCAAGGTCAGAGTGGAAGAGGCCAGTGTTGCTCTCCATGTGGGATGGGCTGGATGGACGGTGAGAGCTGACCTCACAGATGGGTTACTCCCGTGGGGGGTGGAGGGGGGGGGCGGGGGGGGGAGTTTCCAAGGGCAGATGTAGCAAATTATCTTCAACTGGGTGACTTAAAACAACAGGAATGTATTCTCTCACAGTCCTGGAGGCCGCGAGTCTGAAATCCAGGCGTCGGCAGGCACATCTCCTTATGAAGACTCCAGGGGAGCCTTCCAGCGCTTCCAGCTTCTGGTGGCTCCTGGTGTTCCTTGGCTTGTGGCAGCATCACTCCCATCTCTGCCTCCATCTTCACACGGCCTCTCCTCTGCGTCTCCGCCTCTTCTTATAAGAGCACTTGTTATTGGATGTATGGCCGACCCAGTTAATCCAGAAGATTTCATCTTGAGATTCTTAACTTAATTACATCTGCAAAGACCCTTTTTCCAATAAAGTCAGCATCACAGAGACTGGGGCTCAGGACTTAGACCTATTTTGGAGGGGGGGGGCATAGTTTAACCACTACAAGTGGGGTCAACCCCAGTTGTTTTCTGAACGTGATGCTGATAAAATGATTTGTGGAGATCATTGAGAAATTCCCAGTCAACATCAAGCATATTTCTTCCTTAAAAGGAGAAAATGTTGAATTTAATTTCGTGTGCCTAGCAATTATGACTCATTTTTTCAGGAGTCTACTTTACATCTTTAAATGATTTTTCTTCTACATATTGGAGAATCTCTTCCAACAACTGATCTATCACTTTGCACTTAAAACACACACACAACTGACTTTTAAAATTTACTAAGTTACATTTTTATTAGAAACTAGAGGCCCGATGCACGAAATCGGTGCAAGAGTAGGCCTTCCTTCCCCCGACTGCCGGCACCGGCTTCCCTCTGGCACCCAGGACCCAGGCTTCCCTCTGGCCGCAGGAAGGTCGTCCAGAGGATGTCTGGTCTAATTAGCATATTATGCTTTTATTATTATAGATAATGAGCTAGCTCAAAAAAATGCTTTCATGGGAGATAGATGAGACATTTCTATCATTTTGAAAATAAATAATGTATTTTATTCAAATGTTTTCATATTTTAAAAAAGTCAGATCAGGTGATCAACTGAAGGGAAACAAGTAGAGACAAAGGGTGATTGTGAAGTTATTGTCCATTTAAATAAATTAATTTAAATTTTTCTGTGAGCATCATGCTTGTAAGAAAAATTGCAAGTAATTCCTAGTCAAGTCTTGATATTTAAACATATATAAAAAAAACTACACCTCATTTTACTTCTATTTTTCCTAGAGGACAAAATCCTGCTCTCTAGGAAAATGGAAGTTCTTTTATTATGACCCCATTTGTAACAGCATTGTTTGGAATTCAGAAATTTAGAAACATCCTAAATATTTATCTGCAGAGAAAAGCCTAAGTAATGGGGTAGAATCGTGATTTAACACACTACACCAGTGATTTTCAAACAGTGTGCTGCAAGAATTTTTAAAACATGCAATACCTGGCTATTTAGTCAGGGGCACTGACCTCTTTTCCCTTAGATCAGTGATTCTCAACCTTCTGGCCCTTTAAATACAGTTCCTCATGTTGTGACCCAACCATAAAATTATTTTCGTTGCTACTTCATAACTGTAATGTTGCTACTGTTATGAATCATAATGTAAATATCTGATATGCAGGATGGTCTTAGGCGACCCCTGTGAAAGGGTCGTTTGACCGCCAAAGGGGTCGAGACCCACAGGTTGAGGACCGCTGCCTTAGATTGTTAAATAATAAAATGACAATATTCCCTGGCTAGTGTTGCTAAATGGTTAGAGCGTTGGCCCAATCACTAAAGGCTGGAGGGTTTGATCCCTGGCCCCAGTTGGGGCGTCTATAGTAGGCAACCAATTGGTGTGTCTCTCTCACATCGATGTTTCTCTCTCTCTCTCTCGCCCCTCCCTCCTTTTCACAGTCTCAAAAAATCAATGAAAAAAAATATCCTTGGTAAGGATTAACAACAAAAATGATATTGCTTTTGTCAGATCAACAAAAATTCTACTCTTTGCTGTGCCGCAGAATTTTAGTAGTTTATGTGTGTCCTGAGATGAAAAGCGTTGAAAATCGCTGTGCTAGGCCTGCTGCACAGGCGCCTGGCAGCTCCGTGCACCAGCAAGGACAACCCTCACAAAGATAATGGGACAGAGAAAGCAAGTTGGCGATACAAGTTGAAAACATATACAACGATGCTATATCTTGATTACAGCTTCATACACATAAAATAAGAATGGCAGGGAAATATACGCGTTTCCGAATGAAATGCACCCTTCGCAGAGGAATGATCCCCCTGGGAAAGGGAGTATGAAGGAACTGATGTCAGAAGGGACCATATGAGCAAGTTTTTTTTTTAGAAAAAAAATTATATAGAAAATGGTAGGGTTTGCTTGAGCTCAGTGGTGGGCATATGGGGTTTGTTATTATTCTGTTTTTCTGTGTGTTTGAAAATTTTATTAGAAAAACGTTCTTATTTTCCACTGGCTGAGGAGACTGTCTTTGTGCTCCCGTTGAGCTGATAGGGAGGCAACTGATTTTAACAGAGGACACGTGGACGGAACAAAGGCGAGGAGGGCCAGGGAGCGGGGCAAGCCACCTGCACGGGTGTTTCAGGCATTTTGTAACGCTGTACTTTCAGGCAACTGTTTGAACCTCAATCTCTTCCCTTGCAAAATGTGAATAATCTCTGTCTTGCCGACTTCACCGGGATGTGTGTGAAGAGATGAGCTATGATAACAGGAGGGACGTTGGAGTAATGGCTGCTAATGATGGAGCGGTTACTGTTTTCCGACAGCACTACACATCCATTATTTGCTTTACGGCCGATGACAGCGCTATGATGTGCGTATTGTTTTCTACATTCTTTCATGTACAACATCGTAAGCTCAGAAACAGATGGCTGCCCCATGCTCTGCCTTCCAGAACCAGGCTTTCATAAGATGCAGCGTTAACCTCGGGCCTGCTCCCAGGTGGCGCTAATGAAAGAGTGGATGGGGTTGTTCCCCGGACTCCCATCCCCCTGGCAGCTCTGATGGTTTCCAGTCCTGTCCTGCGGGGAGCGTGCCAGGGAACAGAGTTGACACCCGACATGGCTGAGCCTGTTCCCCGTCAGTCTGTGGGACCAGGTGTATGTGGTTTGTTTTCTGCTGGGACAGTCATGCTTTCTGAACCGTCTCATGGAAGTTCTTAGGAAGAAACTATGGCCCAAAAAGCTCACAGTTGACTCATCTGGGGATTACAGCTGTCAGGTAGCATAAGAGGACATGGGGCCTGGCCTTTTCCATGACACATCACTACTTATGGACCGTGCACTCAGGAGTCCTGATATCTGGCAAATTCAACAATCAAATTTAACATACTGAGTATGTTTTTTAAATATATTTTTATTGATTTCAGAGAGGAAGAGGGGGAGAGAGATAGAAACATCAATGATGAGAATCACTGATTGGCTGCCTCCTGTGCGCCCCACGCTGGGGATCGAGCCCACAACCCAGGCAGGTGCCCTGACCGGGAATCGAACCATGGCCTCCTGGTCCATAGGTTAACGTTCAACCACTGAGCCATGCTGGCTGGGCAACATACTGAATATTTGTTATGTGGAAAGCCTGATTCTCCCAGCTCTCCTGTTCCCAGCATCCAACTTATATGAGAGGGGACAGGATTGGCAGGGAGTTGACCCAGGGCGTGGCACTGGAATTCCTCTGGAGCAGTGTAGGTGGGGGTGGGAGGAGCAGACGGGTGTGATGGATAGACACAGAGCCTGGCCACTGTAGTCTCCGGACCAGCAGAGCATTTGTAGCTGAGGACCAAGGGGCAGTGAGCTGTCCCAGGAACAGGAATCTGGAACGTGCTCCCAGACCAGCCGTGGGCAAACTACGGCCCGCGAGCCGGATCCGGCCCGTTTGAAATGAATAAAACTAAAAAAAAAAAAAAAGACCGTACCCTTTTATGTAATGATGTTTACTTTGAATTTATATTAGTTCACACAAACGCTCCATCCATGCTTTTGTTCCGGCCCTCCGGTCCAGTTTAAGAACCCATTGTGGCTCTCGAGTCAAAAAGTTTGCCCACCCCTGTCCCAGACCCACAGGCAGCTAGAACACCCTTAACCAGGGTATTACCTCCTGTTCTTGTGTAACCCAGCCCAGCACACCTGAGGGCAGGTTCCCAGGGCTAACGGGCAGGAGGAGGTGTAGCTAGCTGCTCCCTCACCTGACTCCTCTCTGGTGCAGAGAAATCAGGAGGCAGGCCAAACCTTCTAAAACCTGTTGGGATCAGAGCAGGCAAAAGAAGTCCCAGAGTGCCACTGGTCTTCTCGACCCATTTGTCTGCTTGGCCTTAACCTCTCTACTTTGGCAGATCCCTGGGCGAAAGGTGTAATTACATTTTTCCCCCATGGTTGTACTTCCTGTCGCCATTTATAATTCGCTCCCAACTGAGTCAAGAGACAGAGGTGACATAACTTACCAGCTTATCTGGAAATGTTCCTCAGTGTGGCCTGACTCGATCGAGATCTCCAATCAAAGCTCTGACTCGATGTTATACTCAATCATCTCTTTTATTTTAATACTGTCCACACTGCATTGAGCATCAACACAGATGTGACTTAGAAACCCACAGCCTGGTCCCAGCAGGTGATGGGTCCAGTGTACGACTTGGGGTGGACTGTTATTGTTCACAGTGAAAGAAAAAAGAAAGAAAGGATGAAATGGACATTATTCCCAACTCCTGTTTGGGAATCTGAGTGATGAAACAGGAGGGTTTTACGCTCATAATGCTTTTCCTAACCCCTTTCTCTCAATCAAAGATGATGTTCAAACATGGAACCTGGGCTGGTAGACCAGCTGAACTTAGGCAACAGAAGGGCACACTGTTTAAAATAATGTCCACACGTTACTGCAAACAAAAAAAGGGGGGTGGGGGGAACAGCTGCGCTTTCTGATAGTTTACTTTTTCCTGTTTGATGAGCTCGTGCAAGTTTACAGGATATCAGATCTGCACAAACACAGTCACGACAGAGCATCTGCTAAGTGTAAAGACTTTCTGTTTAGGAAAAAGCCTTCAGCTGACCCCTGGGAAACAATGTACTGAACTGGGCGGTGCCCACACCAAGAACAGCAGCTTGGGCACCTTGATTCTGATTTTTCAACTACGACCCCACAGAAACATGTGGGATCCCATGAAGACTGGGAGCATCTTCTGTTTTTAAATCCAGCTGCTTTTTAAAAATTAATATTTTATAAGATTATTTCCTCTAAGGCAGGAAGGGAAAGTTAGAAACCCGGCAGGTTCTGGCTCCCATGCCAGAGGCACACGGAAGGCTTCTTTCTGTTTGGGGACCACCAAGGTTCTTAGTGTCTGGGATAGGTGAGCCTCTGGCACCGCCGGGCTGCCAGCAGCCTCCTGAGCCACCATCAGGGCTGAGGTCTCCATAGTCTAGATCAGCGGTCGCCAACTTTCGGACCTCATGGACCACCAGTGGTCCATGGACCACCGGTTGGCAACCACTGGTCTAGATCAAAGCAGCCAATCTGAAGGGCCTGCGTCATGGAAATGAGAAGGCCACCCCCTTAGCACTGGCTCCCCAGCATCTGAGGGAAGCAGAGGGTCAAGTAGGAGCAAACCTTTGAGTCATCAAGTCATCGCTGGAAACGAGGGGAAAGCAAGCCTGGAGGCTGCCCCGTAGCTTGTTAGCTTGTTGTGAGATTTACAGATTGCTCCAGCTGAGATTCTTCCACTTGATTATTCACACCAAACCAGGCTTTAAAGATGGACCAAACTAGACCGGAATGTGTACATTTCAACAGATCAGAAATTGCAAAATGCTGATGCCATTTACTGACATAGCACTAGACCCAAGGACTCCACTGGTATAAATATTTCCAGATTCCTTTGCATTTTAACAATAACAGAGAACGGTTAGAACAAAGGCATGACTACGGCATCTGCCCTTGATGGAATTACATTGCCTGAGTGACAAATCAATCTATAGAGTGTGCTCCGTTTCCTATGCATTTTGTTTTCTAAGTCATCTTTTCCAAAACTTGTATGTTAAAAAAAGTTTCTCAAAAGACAAAATATTTAGAGGAGCAAGTCTTGTGGATGATTGTTCCTGCGGTTACTCTTGGCAGGCGGAGGGATCACCATGGATTCTGAGTGGGGGGGCCAGGCATTTCCATGGGTCATCTTCTCCCATGTGCTCAGGGACAGGGGAGGTCGGAAAGTCTTTTTTAAACATGTTGGCGGAAGGGCACAATTCTCCAGCTCTTTAGGGCCTGTGAAAACAAAGAGAGAGGCGATGGTCACTCCTTCTACTGGCACTGGGAACGGGAGTCCCATGAGTCATGTGCCTCTTGTCCTTCTAAGTCTTCCAATTCTGGAGCCTTATGCTCTTCTTTCTCAACCATTCTTCCTCCACGCCTGGCTCCCACACAGCCAGGGTCCGATTCCTGGGCATCTCCAAATACATAAACTTGTGACTGTACTGTGAATCGTGTCTCTCAAACCCCCAGATCCATGGCATCTGTCCTCTTCCTGTCCCCCAGATTCCCCAGTCATATATCATCTTCCCAACAGAAATACAAAAAAAGGTTTCCTCTGGCTATGAATTCTAATGTTCTGAATTCGTAGGGAATTTTAACAAAGAGGAAGAATCCCTTCTCATCAGTAGCCAATGCTAAGACTACTCTACCATGTGTGTGGGTGTGTCCAGGGCAGGATGGGGGGAGGGAACCCATCCCAGCAGAATTCCTCATCACTAGGGGAGCCCTGGTCCCACAGCAGACGGTCTTCTGGAAACCTCCCACCTCTGATGATCAGGAGCAGGGTGACGAGGTGTCAAGTTCAAACTTGGTTTGGGTTTTCTCTCAAGTCGTTAGTTGGAAAATTAAGACAAGAGGTCAAGTTTGGTCAGAGTTCAATGGAAGTCAACCATAGAGTCACCTCTGACTCTCTTTTCTTAGAAACACGTAAGGCCCATGTACACACTTGTTCTTCTGGGGAAACTTCAGATGCAGAGCTTCTAGAGGTCGGGGCTTTTGACCTTGACCTTCATTTCAAGGTTTCCATTAGCTCCAAGGTCAGAGCTCTAGAAGTGACTACCTACACTTATCTATCACATGGGTGTAAGTTGTTTACTTACGAGTACCTTCCCGACATTTTTCGCACGGCCACAATGATGATCCCCGCAATGAATCCAATGCCTAGTAAGACACCAACTATGATTCCAATCAGGGTCCCAGTCGAAAAGCCATCTGAATGAGAGGGAAGAAACCATGAGCCCAGATAAACAATACACCTGCCATACAACGTGTCATCCACAGCGCCACTGCCCTACTGTAGATCGAAATCATGTTCTATGGTGCTTCTCCTGTATCCAGTGGAAGCTGTTCTAGAAGAGGAGAAACCTGGGCTCTTCTAATCTCATCTAATGAGTGGAAAGATTTCTGGGTCTCAAGATTGATGAAGTATACCATTCATACAGCATGGATTCACAGTTAATCATTGGGTAGCGTCACTCTTAAAAACAATAAACTGTGATATGACACCATTCTCCACAAATGTCATTAAGTGAATTAGACTCATTTGTGGTTTGATTATTTTCAAATACAGGCAATTCCCTTTTCTCTCTTAAAAGAAGTTTGAAACCTGTTTCTTGGAGGGTTCTCTATTCTGCACTTGTTGACTCCAATCCAGAAAAGAATGTAATTCATCACAAAGATTAGGTTCAAAGAAACCCCCCACTTTTTAAAAAAAAATCTGAAAAGAATATTTTGATACCAAAACCTAGCTTACCTTTCGCACCTGTTGTCTGTGTGTCTTCTGTAAAGAGAGATGTAATGATATAGAATTATTAGGATTTAATAACTGTAATTTAACAATTGGCAAAAGATAAGTTTACCCTAAGAGGAAGGGAGCAAAACACAAGCAAAGAAGATAATTTCTTAAATAAATTGGATCAGGGGATTTTTAAGCAAGCTTTGACATGATCCTGTCTTCAAAACTATTATTACTGAATTTATGAACGCTTCTTCACGCCTATGGGCCCAAAGTACTTTTGTGTACATTACTTTTCCGCTATCAACTCAAGGCAACTGGCCCACGGATGTTTTAAATAAATTTTTTTTTAATATATATTTTATTGATTTTTTACAGAGAGGAAGGGAGAGGGATAGAGAGTTAGAAACATTGATGAGAGAGAAACATTGATCAGCTGCCTCCTGCACACCCCCTACTCGGGATGTGCTCGCAACCAAGGTACATGACCTTGACCGGAATCGAACCCGTGACCCTTCAGTCCGCAGGCCGATGCTCTATCCACTGAGCCAAACTGGTTAGGGCGGCCCATGGAGGTTTTCAATAAATGATTAGGAAGTTTCAGAGCTTAGGGCAGCCGTGGGCAAACTACGGCCCGCGGGCCGGATCCGGCCCGTTTGAAATGAATAAAACTAAAAAAAAAAAAAAGACCGTACCCTTTTATGTAATGATGTTTACTTTGAATTTATATTAGTTCACACAAACACTCCATCCATGCTTTTGTTCCGGCCCTCCGGTCCAGTTTAAGAACCCATTGTGGCCCTCGAGTCAAAAAGTTTGCCCACCCCTGGCTTAGGGTAACAAAGAATCCAAGGCTGTTGATTCTTGGTCCAATGTCAAGGTCATGGAAAACTCACCCACTGGGATGAGGTCTGTTTTGAAGAATTTTCATTTTGAGAGCACTATGCTCTAGTTTTGGAAGGTGTGGCCAAGACTGAGATTTGTCTTTTGATATTAATTGCCTCCTTTTTTTTTTTTAGTAGCAAAATTCACAGCTTACAGGGTAGTAGCAACATGCCCAGCTCAGTTTAATGAAAGAATACACACCTTGTATTCATGCCACTGTGATTTTAGGATTTCTACCTGCAGCCAAACCTAGTTCAATAGTTGCAATGTGAATATTTTCATTTACCTATCACATGGGTATCAGTTATTTATTTACAACTATCTTCCTGTAAGTAAATAAGAAAATGGTGAGTTTCAGATAATTTCACATAATTCCTATTTAAAAGTAAAGGTGTTTTGTTCTCTCCCATCAACCTCTCTGTAGAGAGTTCTTAACTTCTCTGGGGGGTATTTGTTTATCTGGAGGTGCCTTGATTTCATGATACAATGGAGGGAAGTGAACCAATCAGGCCCTTCCCTACAACCTTAGCTCACAACTTGCAAAATGCTGATACCCAATAACGTTCTTAATGAAAGATGAAACCAGCCGTCCATCATCTACAAAATGCTTGCTTTTCTAATGGTTGGGTTTGAAAGAAGCCATCCCTTTGAACCACGGCTGTCTCCAGAAAGACACCTTTTCAAGAGGGCCCCAGGGTAGGTAGGGATCTCCCTGCATGAGCTGAACCTATGGCTCGGGAGCACTCACACGGAGCTCAAGTGGATGGTGCTATCCCACCATAAAAGTGTTTTGGAAGCTGCTGGACCCGAGTCCTGCCCAGAACAACAGCATCGTCAAATCAACTCCCCAAATGTCATTCATCCCCGGCTGCCAAATACCAGCAGAAACAGGTCTAATTGTTTTCTTTCATGTCTTAATATGGTGGCTGCCAATTCCACCAACCTCAGAACAGGCCATCATCACCATCAATGACACCATGAGTTAGGAAATACCAAAAATAAAGTTTATGGAAGATTCCTTACTAAATTAGAACGTATTAGTCCTGTCCTCTCTAACTCCCTTGCAATTACATGGCTGTGATCATAAAATGTGTCATAAATGTGAACATCATCACACTTGGGCGTTTCATGGGAAAGACATCTGCTGCCCTAATGAAATGACCTCTTAAGAAACCTAAATGTTTAAAATTACATTTTAACTCATGTAAAAATTTCCCGGGACACTGATATATGAAGTGGGAATATACTGTTAGTCACAGGTTTTGTGATGGGTGGGGCAGGGGACACCACAGAAGAGTAACCAGGAGTGTTTTCCAGGCAATTGAGAATTTTTTTTAAGGATTAGAAAGGTATCCTGGCATGACAGAAAGAATACTCAACTTGGAAGGTTCCATTTTCTGCTGCCCATTAGCTGTTAACAATTTATTTTCTTCTTGTTTGTGTGTGTGGGTTTTTTTGTGTGGGTTTTTTTGTAAATCCTCACCCAAGGATATTTTTCCATTGATGTTTAAAGAGAGTGAAAAGGAGGAGGAGAGACAAAGAGAGAGAAAGAGAGAAACATAGATCTCAGAGAGACACATTGATTACTTGCCTCCCACACACTCCAACCAAGGCTGGGATTGAGCCTGCAACCAAGGTACATGCCCTTGACCAGAATTGAACCAGGGACCCTTCATTCAGTACACGGCCGATGCTCTATCCACTGAGCCAAACCGGGTAAGCTGTTAACCAGGTAATGCTCCATTTCTTTAGCATCTTGGGGTGACCTTTAAGCTTTATTTTCAAAGCACTTTTAGGAAGTTTCTTTTCTATTGTGGTAAAATATACATAACACAAAATTTACCGTCTTCATTTTTGTGTACAATTCAATGGTAGAAATACATTTATATTGTTGTGCCATCATCACCAACCTCCATCTCCAGAACTCATCTCACAACACTAACCTTATACACCCATTAAACAATAACTCCCTCCTCCCTCCTCCCCAACCCTAGACGACCATCCTTCTACTTTCTGTCCCTATAATTCTGACTACTTTGTGTAGTGTACCTCATCTGAGTGGGATCATACAGCATCTGCCTTTTGGTGACTAGCTTATTCTAATTAGCATAATATCTCAAGGTTTACCCATTTGTATTATGTGTCAATTTTATTCCTTTTACAGGCTGAATAATATTCCATTGTATGTATTCAAGGTGCCTTGATTTTGTTTATCCATTCATCTGTCAATAAATTCCACATTTCAGCTACAGTAAATAATGTTGCTATGAACGTAGGTATACAAATATAAAGCTTTTTAAAAAAAATCCTCACCTGAGGACATGTTTCTATAGAGGAAGGAAGGAAGGGGGAGAGTGAGAGGAGAGAGAGAGAAACATCAATTGGCTGCCTCCTGTAATGCCCCAACTGGGGATCGAACCTGAAACCTGGATAAATGCCCTGATCGGGAATTGAACCACCATCTTTCAGTGTACGAGACAATGCTCTAACTAACTGAGCCACACTGGCCAGGGCTAAAGCATTTTTTTAAAATCCTCAGAAGTGCTATAGATTTTGTAAAACCAGATTGGCTTTGGGTCTGGAAATGTTTATTGACACTAAAGAATAACTTTCTAGGAGTTCAGCTGTACATTTAGTTTGAGGAACCACTGTACTAGGCAAAGTCTTTGTGTTTACTTTCATTTAAAGATGGAAATACCTATCACTTGTTCTCAAGGCAGAGAACTCTGTTCAGTAGCCCAATTTTATCTAGATAAAATGATTTACATAAAATAACTTAAGTTAGTAATCACTCATTGCAGTTATTGGAGGGTTAGTTCCTTCTCTTTCATCCCTATATACTACAAAATTAGGGTATATTAAAAAAAGGATTTAATTTCTTTTTTAAAAGCTCTAGAAATAGGCAGCTATCTCTTTCTATTGCTGAGTTGTAATGGCAATGATCTGTCCTTGTTTTTATCAGTGATGGTCCAAACCTCATAATCATGGCAAACACCCAACGTCCTCCTCTCTAGTTTCTCTCCAAGATGTTCCACTTATAAAGCTGCAGGTGTCAACCGGGGATCACAAGGACAACCCCAAATCCTGGTAAGAAAAGATTCTTGCTCCCTGGATACAGACATGAACTCTATATAGATGGCAAACAGTACTATAGAGCCCATTGAGATTTACATAGGTTGGCTGAGTTTTATGCTTTTAGGTGAACACACAAAGTTCTTAGCATTCTACCCACTTAGGGTCAGAAACACGACACCAGTAGCTACTCATCTTGCCCTGGTGGGGGTATTATCACTTGTTCTCAAGGCAGAGAACTCTGTTCAGCAGCCCAATAAATCAAATTGGATTTAGCAACCTAATACATCGAGTTCTGAAACTTCCACATAAAGCTTGGTTTGGAATTCACTCTTGCATTCCAAAAATATGCCCTGCTGATTATTTCACTTGGTCATGGTTTCTGGAGGGTAATGATTATGCAAAACAAGATCAATCCGTGTTGGGGTGACCGGTTTTCTTACCCCTGGGGTGACTAGTGGCCCCATTCAAGGCTGTGGTGCTCTGGGTGTCTTCTTGGGCATGGCCTGTGCTTTCTGTAGTTGGCAGATCCTCTATAGGAGTGTCTGTGTGCTTTGTATTTGTGGGCACCTATTGGAGATGTAAATAAAGCAAAACAGAAATATAACATCATGTTTTAAAATATATACGCGGCCTTGTAACAGAAAAGAATATACGATGGTGGCATAAATATATAAAATATATGATGACATAAATTTAAAGTGGAAACCAGAAAACAAACAAACAGAATAACAGGAACATGAATAAAACCATGCCTCCAGAAATGAATACCAAGTATTTACTTCCATGGGTCTTCATTCTTGCTGACTTCCTGGGGTCTTAATTCTTCAAAAAATATCAGCTTACTAAGTTTTAATTCTTTCTCTCCCTTGAATTTGAATGGCATTTCCTCCCTTCAACATTTTTGGGGAATATATTATGTTGTATCATATTTTAATGCCCTCCCTCTCCCAATCAGAGTAATAGCTAAAACTTACTATGTGCCAGCCCCTTTAAATACCTCATTTACTACACACACACACACACACACACACACACACACGTGCATGTGCACAAAACCCCTATGAAGTAGATCTTATTATTAGTCCTATGGTATGAACAAGGCTTAAAGAGATTCGAAAATATGCCCAAACTCACATAGCCAACAAGTGGCAGAACAAGACTTGGAAGTGGTTCTGTTGACTCCAAAGTTTAGGCCAATGTAACATTCAAAAATACGCTAATGAACACAAGCAACAAAAGCAAAAATAGATAAATGGGACCTCATCCAACTTAAAAACTTTGTGCACCCAAGGACACAATCAACAAAGTGAAAAGGCAACCTAGGAAATAGGAGACAATGTTCGCAATTCATATACCTGGTAAGGGTATCAAGAAATCCTACAACTCAACAATAAGAAATCAGATAACCTGAGGACTTTAATACAATAGCCAACAAGCATATAAAAAGGTTCTGAATCTCAGAGAAGTGCAAATCAATACCTCAACGAGATTACCACCTCACATCTGTTAGCATGGCTACTATCAAAAGAACAGAAAACACTGTGTTGGCAAGGTTGTGGAGAAATCGGAACCATTGTGCACTGTTGGTGTAACTGGAAGTGGTGCAACCACTAGGGAAACAGGATAGAGGTTCCTCAGAAAAATTAGGAATATAATGACCATATGATCCAAAAATCCCACTTCTGAGTATACGTAGACCCAAAAGAACTGAAAGTGAGGTCTTGAGATATTTGTACACCATGTTCAAAGCAGCACTATTCATAATAGCCAAAAGCAACCCAAAAGTCCATCAATGCTGAATGAATAATAAAAATGCCGTATATCCATGTAATGGAATATTATTCAGTCTTTAAAAAGAAGAAAATTTGGACACATGCTACAACATGGATGAACCTTGAGGACCTTAAGCCAAGTGAAATAAGCCAGTCAGTCACTAAATGACAAATATGGTGTGATTCCACTGATATGAGGCACTTAGAGTAGTCAGAATAGAGATAAAAAGTAGAATGGTGGTCACCAGAGATTGGAGGGAGGAGGAAAAGGTGAGTTGAATGGGTGCAGTTTCAGATTTGCAAGAGGAAGACAGTCTGGAGATCTGTTTCACAAGATGAATATACTTAATACTACTGAATTGTGGGTACACTCAAAAATGGTTCAGTTAGCCCTGACCGGTTTGGCTCAATGGATGGAGCATAAGCCTTCGGACTCAAGGGTCCCGGGTTCGATTCTGGTCAAGGGCATGTACCTTGGTTGCACGCGCATCCCCAGTGGGGAGTGTGCAGGAGGCAGCTGATCGATGTTTCTCTCTCATCGATGTTTCTGGCTTTCTATCCCTCTCCCTTCCTCTCTGTAAAAAAAAAAAATATGGCTCAGTTGGCCCTGGCCAGGTGACTCCAATGTTTGGAGCATTGTCCCATATGCCAAAAGGTTGCAGGTTCAATTCCCGGATAGGGCATATACCTAGGTTGTGAGTTTGATCCCAGGTTGGGTGCATACAGGAGGCAACTGATTGGTGTTTCTCACATCAATGTTTCTCTCTCTCTGTCTCTTGCCTCCTTCATCTCTTTCTAAAATCAATAAACATATCCTCAGGTGAAGATTTTTTTAAATGGCTCATATGGTAAATTTTATGTTATGTGTTCTTTAACACAATAAAAAATATGCTAATGAGTATCTACCATGTGCCTCGCATGGTTCTCAACCCTGGGGATATTCTTAAACAGGGGCCGGCACACTTTTCTGTAGAAGGCCAAATGGTAAATATTTTCTCTGTTGTAACCAACTACTCAACTCTGCTCTTAGGGTATGAGATCAGCCTGAGATCATTCTCAACTGAAGAGGCACTGCTGTGTTCCAGTAAAACTTTATTGACAAGAACAGGGTGTGGGCCCAATCTGGTGAGTAGTTTGCTGTCCTCTGGCCAAGAGCGTCACTCCTGCGGGGTGGGGACGGGATTCCTTTAGGCCTCTTTGAGATAATGAGTGAACTTAAGAATCACGAGAAAAAAAATCAACCATGGACTGACCTGGGGAGTATTCAAAGCAGAGAAAACAGAAACCTAAGTGGGAATAAGTCCAAAGGTCAGAAGGGCCCACATGGCTGAAATAGAGAACTCGAGAGGGACAGTGGTGCAAGGATGTCACAGAGGTGGGAAGAGCCTCTGTCCCATGTCACTACAGTCAAAGCTCCTCAAGGGTGGAAGGTGTGGCCTATATCCGTCCTCAATGCCGCCCAGAGCCTGGCGTCTGGTCTTGCCCCTAGCAGGGGCTTAAGATATGTAGGACCTGATTAAAGGTCATTAGGGTGGGAATGTGTCAGTTGGGACTCCACATAGTCTACACCAGTATGGTCTGGGGGTGGCTTCTCGTCGGTGCTTATTACCAGTCACAGGATGACAGGAAGTTGTGAATACATATCTAGAAACTTTTATAGCAATCCAAGACGTGTCTTGTATTGACACATGGGCTATAGTAGACTGGACATCTATAAACCTACCTCCTTACCAGTTTGAGAAGCCCTGATGTAGACACTCGAAGCACCTGTGATCAACACACCAGTTACCTGCCAGCTGGATGAAACTGGGAAGTCGCTTTTGTTGCAAGCCATGTAACAACTCCTTTGTATGGTCCCACTGATTATATATACACACACACACACACACACACACACACACATATATATATATACATATATAAATATATTTAAATATATTTATGCATATATGTCCTTGCATGTGATTGCATGCTTACAAACCAAATTCCTCTCTTCCTCAGACACTCACCTGACTTGTGAAGCCAGCAGGCTTATGGGACTGTTCACTGGCACCTGGGGTCGTGTTACCATCCACACCTGGGGTCACCATGCCATTTTCCATACTTGCGGTTGTAGCTTCATCTTCTGGCAGGACTGTGCTGGCTAAAAAAGAAAGACTGAGTCAGGGCTCACGGTGGATGTAGTGTGTGGGCAGACCTAATGGTCTGGCTACATTGAGATTATCTTCCCCCATTTCTTTTTGGGATTTGTTGTCACATTTCCTGCTCGGCACACACCATTCTCCTTGCTGCACCTCTGGCACATGTGATTGGCCTGGTTGTCGCCATTGCCCAAGAAAGGAGGGTGGAAAGAGAAACAGCTGAAGCAGCCAGCCCCTCCTTGATATCCCTCTGGGGCGGGTTGTACACCTTTCCTTTTCAGGTACTATTTCAAATGATGAAGGAATGTATTCAGGTTACTAGAATATCATGGTGACCTGGAAAAATTCTAAATTATAGGCACCTCGGGAGAGTTTCAAAACCACTTTGCAGGTTCTACCTCCAACATCCTGAATCAGAAATGTCCAAAAAGCAGGGTCTCCATCTTTCCAAAGTCAAGCTTGCTCTCCATTTAACTTGGAGACTGCTGCCCACCTGAACGGTTAGCCTTGGCTTTGACCACTGACCTCAGAGATTACATAGAGTTCAATATCCTATCTTCCAGTTGGGCTAATGTCTGCAGGGGAAGGTCAGCAATATACTTAAGGATGCCAGCGAGAACTAAGGGAACTCTCCGTGCACCAAGAGCTATGCTACTGAGAGACCTCCCTGGCCCCGGACCTGGCTCTCCTGCATTAACACTGCATGAATGACCCCATTGTGCCAAAGAAAAGGTTTCTGGAGGAGCAGGGGATAGCAAATTCTAAAACCGGGTAGAGAACCGATAACAACAGTGGCCTCTTCTTCAACCTGTATCCCAATGATCTGAGCTAATCATGACCAAGCCGGAGCACCATCTCAACTCACCAGATAACCCTTTTGCTGGTTAAAAATCTGACTCATTGGCCACAGGCTCCGTCCGCAGACGCAGAGGGGCTCTGGAAATCCCATGACTCAGTACAGTTGCAAAATAAGGGAGCACACGCATCCCAGGAGCAGAGGGAGGGGTGCTTGGGGACTGCTTTGAGGGTGTAATTAGAGAGCGGATGTTCGTAACCAGGCCATGCTCAAGTCAGCCAGCAGCCCGCCCTTGCTTTAAGATGCCCATTCCTCCCGATGCTTCTTGCCGGCCCAGCCACAGGCAATGCTAATAAATATTTGATCACGGCGTCTTTGCTGATGCAGAGGGAGAAAGCCTCCAGAGTAAATTCGTTTGTTCTCTCTGCAACTAGTCCTACTCCAGGGCTGCCGATCAATCTCTTTGGATGAACCTACTAGTATGCATTTTTCATCTGGGTGGCAAAAGCCCTTCACCAGTTAGCAATAACTGAATATTAGCTCAGCGCAGGCAAATGGTTGGTCTCCCCTCTGAGCCATTTGCTGGGCTCGGGGAGAGGTGGGGCAGTGATTGGACCCCACGGGGATTTAGGCCTGTGCTGTAGGCAGATGTTGAATATAGTAATGGATTCTCAGGGGCGAAATATCCCATTGCCTGGCAAGTAGTCCTTATTAAAAACAAACAAATAAACAAACAAACAAAACACACGCGCGCACACACATGCACGCACAAAACTAAATATGCTATTTCCTTTTCTTCCTCTCCTGCTTTGAGCTCAACTAACAAGTCATCAATGTAAGAAATGTTTTCCGGCGCTGCTCAGCAAAACCACATACTATGGGGCATCCTCTAACTTTAAAAAACAAACTACCCTTGCTTTAAAAGAAAACAAAACAAAACAAAAACAAGTACTGAATGAAGTTGGTCTGAATTCTTTCGTAGAAAGTTCAGTTCATTGAAAGCGGAACGATAAAAATTCCTCCTGGTTCTTCCCTACGCTTGGCCCGCAGAGCCCGGCACTAAAACCGCTCTGAATAGACAAAGGGCGTTTTTATGAATGACACTCGTGATTAAGATGCACGTTCTTCTAGTCTCACGGCCCTGGCATTCTCTTGGCTCCATGGGAAAGTTGATCTTTAACAAGAGATCCTCAGCTGTCTCTCTCCTTAGGTTGGCTAAAGGCTTTCTGGGTGATGCAGTCCCCCAGCCAGCATTTGCCATCCTTTTCCCTGGAATGTTGAAATTCAAACCACGTGTGGATGCCTGGGACCTCCAATCCTTCCTCCTTCCTGAGACACATGTGCACGCAGGCAAAACACACACACACACACACACACACACACACACACACAACTGTTTACATAGGTGCAGTGAGGAGACTGCAATAACAGGGCCGGCCAGGAGCAGTGTGCTCTCATGCTCACGTGAACGAACACTTTCCTGTCACACCCAGCCTCCCCAGACATGGCACAGAACCAATGGAAGTTTCCAAATGCGGTGGCAACCCATCCATTTACTTTGGAATATTTTTGTGTATGTTGTTCTTTAAAAAGCCAGGCCAACGTTTATACTGCCTATGAGAAGATGGTGTGGATAAATCAATTTCACCTTAAGGTTCTTAAATTGGAGAACAAACAAGAACTAAAGAGATGCTTAATGGTAGGAAAAGTGCTAATTATGAATCGTTATAATCTTGGCATTAAATAAATGATTCTAGTTTACATATATGTATGGGATGGCATTTCTTTTAAAATATCTCGGAATTTAAATGCAATGATAAACCACACTGTCATTGTCACAGTTTGCAGTATCCTAAATGCTTGATAAAAATCTTTGAATATTACATATGTATCCTTTTTTTATTCTTCGTAATACTTTAAGCAATAAAAAAAAAATCTTTGAATAAGTGCTTTCAAGCCTCTGGTTTTACTGACATTTCTTTGATTAGCAGTGGTGAGCTGTTTCATCTGTTGGCCATCAGAAAATATCTTTGTAATCATTTTTCTCGTATGGTATTCATGGTTTTTTTTATAGTTTGTAGATGTTTAGATATTTTTTTATAACCTTAAGAATATATTCCCTGGAATAAATGCTGCAAACATTTTACTCTTTTGTAACTGGTGAGTTTTGTTGCTAATCAAATGTATTAAGCTTGTTTTGTCTCCCTGATGTCATAATTATCAACCCTACCTTATAAATATTCACCTATATTTTCCTTATGGTTTAACTCTTCCTTTTTTATTGTTTAAAGTATTACATATGTCTCCTTTTTCCCTGATTGACCCCCCCCCTTCACCCTGGCCACTCTCGCCTCCCAGGACAAGCCCCCACCGCCCCAGGATTCATGTCCATTGGTTATGCTAATATGCATGCATACAAGTCCTTGGTTGATTCTCCTCCACCCCCACCCCCGCCCCCAGCCTTCTCTCTGAGGTTGAACGGTCTGTTCAGTGTTTCTTTGTCTCTGGATCTATTTTTGTTCATCAGTTTATGTTGTTCATTATATCCCACATATGAGTGAGATTATGTGATATTTATCTTTCTCTGACTGCCTTATTTCACTTAGCATAATGCTGTCCAGGTCCATCCATGCTGTTGCAAATGGTAAAAGTTCCTTCTTTTTTATAGCAGTACTAGAAGCCCATTGCACGAAGATTCGTGCAATAGGCCTTCCTTCCCCTGGATGCTGGCACCGGTTTTCCTCCGGCACCCGGGACCCAGGCCTTTGGTCCTACCGCAGTGAGGCTTGGATTCTCTGCTGCGGCCGCAGTGGAGAAGCCAAGCCTCTTCAGTCTTCAGTCTTCACTCCGGCTGGAGTCTTCAGTCTTCACTCTGCGCCTGCATATGCAAATTAACCACCATCTTTGTTGGGTTAATTTGCATAGTCGCTCTGATTGGCTGGTGGGTGTAGCGGAGTGACACCAACTTGCATGTTTCTCTTTTATTAGTGTAGATAGTATTCCACTGTGCAGATGTACCACAGCTTTTTAATCCACTCATCTGCTGATGGGGGCTGTTTCCAAATCTTAGCTATCATAAATTGTGCTGCTATGAACATAGGGGTGCATATATCCTTTCTCATTGGTGTTTCTGGTTTCTTGGGATATATTCCCAGAAGTGAGATTACTGGGTCAAATGGGAGTTCCATTTTTAAATTTTTGAGGAAACGCCATACTGTTTTCCATAGTGGCTGCACCAGTCTGCATTCCCACCAGCAGTGCATGAGGGTTCTTTTTACTCCACATCCTCACCAGCACTTGTCATTTGTTGATGATAGCCATTCTGACAGGTGTGAGATGGTACATCATTGTCATTTTGATTTGCATCTCTCGGATGGTTAGTGACTTTGAGCATGTTTTCATATGTCTCTCGGCCTTCTGTATGTCCTCTTCCAAAAAAGTGTCTATTTAGGTCCTTTGTCCATTTTTTATTAGATTATCTTCCTTTTGTTAAGTTTTATGAATTCCCTGTAAATGTTGGAGATTAAACCCTTATCTGAGATAGCATTGGCAAATATGTTTTCCCATGCTGTGGGCTTTCTTGTTTTGTTGATGGTCTTTTTTGCTGTGCAGAAGCTTTTTATTTTGATGTGGTCCCATTTGTTTATTTTCTCCTTAGTTTCCATTGTCCTGGGAGCTGTATTGGTAAAGGTATTGCTACAACATAGGTGTGATATTTTATTGCCTATGGATTCTGCTAACATTTTTCTGGTTTCCTGCCTTACATTTAAGTCCTTTATCCATTTTTAGTTTATTTTTGTGTATGGTGTAAGTTGGTGTTCTAGTTTCATCTTTTTGCATGTTATCTGTCCAATTTTCCCAGCACCATTTATTGAAGAGACTGTCTTGACTCCATTGTATGCTCTTGCCTCCTTTGTCAAATATTAATTGAGCATAATGACTTGGGTTGATTTCTGGGTTCTCTGTTCTGTTCCATTGGTCTATGTGTCTGTTCTTGTGCCAGTACCAGGCAGTTTTGAGAACTGTGGCTTTGTAATATAGCTTGATATCTGGTATTGTGATCCCTCCAACTTTGTTCTTTCTCAGGATTGCCGTGGCTACTCAGGGTATTTTTTTATTCCATATGAATTTTTGGAGAGTTTGTTCTAGGTCTATGAAATACGCCGTTGGTATTTTAATGGGGATTGCATTGAATCTATAGATTGCTTTGGGTAGTATGGACATTTTAATGATGTTGATTCTACCAATCCATGAACACCATATGTTCTTCCATTTGTTTATGTCTTCCTCTTTTTTTTCAATGTCCTGTAGTTTTCCGAGTACAGGTCTTTTACCTCCTTAGTTAAGTTTATTCCTAGGTATCTTAATTTTTTGTTGCAATGGTAAATGGGATTTTTTTTTAGTTTTTCTTTCTGTGAGTTCATTATTGGGGAGGGCCCGTCCTGGGGAACTCTGCAAGGAAGGGGTTTTGATTTCATCTGGGGTCATTTGCTTTCTTTTGGAAGTGGCATAACCTGAGTCCAGAGGCCACTCTGGGTGCTGTGTGAACGGAGTGTGTGTTCTGGGGATGATGCTGGGGTCAGATCGGAACAGGGGGTCTCTTAGGCTATTTCTGTCATCCAGGCAGGAGTGGGTGGTGCTCGCGCCAGGGCAGTGGCGAAGGAAAGGAAAGAACTGGACAGGTAATGGCTGGGAAGTGTCTGAAGTATTGCCCACCAATAATGAGAAATCGATACAAAACCTCAGAGTCAAGAACTCGTTTTCCCACCTGTCACAGCTCTGTTGGTAACAACATCTCACTGGACGTACGCGTGAAGGCTGTTCCTACGTGATGCTAAGTCCTCTAATGGTCGCCCCCTGTTTTACTGGGAGCCGCAAAAGTCCCGCACGCAAGTTTAGGCAAAGAGCCTCTGTCCGGTTCGCCCCATGTGAGGGAGACCAGACCGCCCTGCAGTCCCCTTGCTGTGGACCCGAAGCTTCAGGATCAGACGGCTCGGGAGCCGCTTGGACAGTGTTTTATCTTGAGGAGGGAAGGTGATTTTAAAAATAAGGAAGCCAAAGCCCAGTTACCCTCGGGGTTTTCAGAGAAAATCTGTGGCGTTAGCCCACAGATGAAGGCATCTTGCCTGCTGCCTGGTGTTGTCTGGCATCTTCAAGCTGCTCCAGCGTCTACGCAATAAGCCTTTGAAGATGGCTGACTGCATGGCCTGGGAGTGACTTTTGTGGCCATTAAGAAGCAGAATCTCTCTCTCTCTTTTTTTTCTTACGACATCCTAGGAAGTTCTGGTTTTCCCCGGTAGGAGACTTAATAAACATTTCATCCTAACATCCCCCTCAGTTACATTCAGGATGAAGTAATGCTGGGGGGAGGGGGTATCAAAACATCTATTTGAAAAACAAAAATAAAAATGCTCACGTCTGTTCCTTCATCCAGACACAGGCTTTGGAGCATTATTTCTCCATCCTGTTTCAATACTGTGCTCAGAAGCCTGAAAATCAACACACCCCCACCTGGAGAAAGATGTTAACCCCCAACATTTCCCAGGCCCCTGAGGACCCCCCCACTGGTACAACCCTTCACCTCAATTCCCAACGTCCCATTTAGCTGCTGATCACCACGCGGTGGGTTCTGTCATGGGCAGGAAGGTGTCGGGGCTCTGCTTTTATTTACCACATCTTTCGAGTTGCTCCTCGTGTCCTGCAGGCTGCCCGTCTCCTCCCCTTGTGCGGATGCCTTTCTTTGAAATATTGGGAGCCATTCCCTGACCCAGCGCTGTGTGCCGGACCCTCAGCTCCCAGCAGACTGTGGGTTGCGGTCAATATGATCCCTGATGTGGCCGATGGGTTTCCCCTCCACCCTTGCCCTCTCCATGGCTCCTGGTAGATGGTTTACAGGATCAAAGGTTTGGCCATGGAAAAACCTAGGCAACTCCAAGAAGACTTGGCTCTGCTCCTCGGTGTCCCACAGAAATGGCACTCACTCAGTCTTCCTCTGGGCGGCAAAGGGCTACCTAAAGCCCACACGGTCCCACATGCCCGGGGCCTGACACCATGGTTCGTACTTCACAGACGCTTACTCAGCAACTGACTGAAAGAGGACACCTCCAGCCAAGAAGGAAATTTCTTTTCAATGATCCCTTATAGCAGGGGTGGGGAACCTTTTTTCTGCCAAGGGCTCTTTGGATATTTATAACATCATTTGAGGGTCATACAAAATGATCAACTTGAAAACGAGCCTGCTATACTTGGTCAAACATTTAATGAACTCACCCCTAATGCCTTGGTAGGGCCAGGCCAAATGATTTCGGGGGCCTTATACTCCTGTGGGCTGGACATTGCCCATACCTGCCTTATCTATATATATAAAAGTTTAAGTGACCAGCCGACCATACATATGATGTTCACTGACCACCAGGGGGCAAACACTCAACGCAGGAGATGCTGAGCTGCGGTGACGTGGCAGCAGTAGTTCTTGGGTGACGCACCCTGGAACCAGAGAGGAGGGAGCCTGATTCCTCGCAGGGCTGTGCTATTCCACCTTTGGTCATGGGTTATGCTGCCGCTGGGACACTGTTGGCCCCGAATCTGGTTTACTACCGAGCTTCGGTGAACTGGCAGCAGTGGTTCTCAGGTGACACACCCCAGAACCAAAGAGGAGGGAGCCTGATTCCTTTCAATGTTCACGAATCTGTGCACTGGGCCACTAGTCTATAATAATAAAAGCATAATATGCTAATTAGACCGGATGTCCTTCTGGACGACCTCTGGACAAAGCTGGGGCTGCAAGGGAAGCCTGGGTCCCGGAAGGCCTCTTCTTGCACAAAGTTCATGCATCGGGCCTCTAGTATGATAATATTCCTACCACTGTCCACTGTGCCTCACCCAGCAGTTGTTAGTACCTCCCCCAGATAAAGAGACAGCATGGTGGGCCTGGTCAGCATGGCTCAGTGATTGAGTGTTGACCTAGGAACTGGGAGGTCATGGTTCGATTCCTCGTCAGGACACATGCCCGGGTTGTGGACTCAATCCCCAGTTGGGGGTGTATGGGAGGCAGCCGATTGATGATTCTCTCTCATCATTGATGTTTCTCTCTCTCCCTTCCTCTCTGAAATCAATAAAAATATATATTTTTTTTAAAGAGAGAGAGAGAGAGACAGTGTGGCTGAAAACACAACAGTTCACCTGGAGGGTGGACTTTACTGCTCTGAGGTTTGCTCTTTAATGAGCAGCAGCCTGTCCACTCACGGTGTCACGTCCCGTCAGCCCCTGCAGGCCAAGGCCACAAGAAGACCTGCCTGCCTGCCTGCTGTGGCTCTGGGGGCATGTGCCTCTCCCGTAAAACTCAAGAGACCGTGTCAAGGCTGAGGCGATCAGACAAGTTCGCTAGTTCCTCCAGAGACCTCAGAAGAAATGCTGCGTATTAAGATTTGGAGCAGCCGGTACCCCCTGACATCAGAAAGGGGTGGGTACAGGCACCCACGGGGCAATTTTCTTTGGGCTCTGGGTGGGGCAGCCCCTCCGAGTCAGCTCCCAAAGCGGAAGGCAGCATTCTGCAGGCCTCTGCAGTGGAACATGGGCAATAAAGAAAGGAGAGGGACAGCCCTGGCCGGTGTTGCTCAGTGGTTAAAGCGTCAGCCTGAGCACTGGAGGGTCACACGTTCGATTCCCGGTCAAGGGCATGTACCTTGGTTGCAGATTCAACCCCTGGTCCAGGGTCGGTCAGGGTGTGTGTGTGGGAAGTGGTGGGGGGGCAACTAATCAATGTGTCCCTCTCACAGTGATGTCTCTCTCTCTCTCTCTCTCCCCCCTTCTACTCTGGCTAAAAATCAATGAAAAAATATCCTCACTCCTTGAGGATTGAAAAAAAGTAAGAAGGAGAGGGACCAATGGTGTCTGGGGACTCACTTTTTATTTCAACGGCAGGGACTCATACCGAGTCACTGGCAGGGGAGGGGACATTTGGTCCCTAAGGCATGGACACCAGGCCTGCTGACCACATCCATGCTCTCTCCTTTGTGATGGGGCGAAAGGAACTGACACCTACTGTGTGCCTTCACAAGTCTCCGCAATTAATGTCCAGGACCATCCATTATATTTCAAGAATGGCTGCTATTTATGAAATTTACAAGAGCACAGCCAAAACATGGTGCCAAGCACTCTCTCATCGTCTCTACAAAAGCCTTGCAAGGGAATACCATCCTCACTTTGAGGATGAGGATGATGAGGCTGAGAGTAAACCACCCATGTAGCCAGCCAGTGTTGATGCTGGAATCAGACACCAGGCTCTGTCAGATTCCAAAACCCCGCTCTAACCACTGTGCAACACCACCTTCGCATGTATCGGTCACTTTTCCATAGGTCCCTCTCATCCCATTCCTCTCTACCCCCATAGGAAGGGCTGGAGTAGAATTGGAGCAGCCCTGACTGTGGGCTATGGATGCCAAGGGCACCGGCTGGTTCATCTTTCAGCTCCATCCAAACAATTCCTCCTCTTCTACCCGACCAGGTAAAGTACCTCTTCCTTCAGATCCCTCCCCAGGGGCCGGGAGAAAGTACGCTCCTCTAACCTCGTCTAGGACTGGATAATACTGGCACCCACTGTTTTCTCCCGACCAGCATCAGGGAGCTACTTGTGGGCCACGTTCCCTTCGGCTGTGGGTTCATGGCCCTGCCACTAGCACGCCTCTGTTAGCTAAATGAATGAATACATGAATAGTCACCCTTTTCAGGGCTCCCGGAGGTGAATCAACTTAGCCACTCAGCCCCAATCACAATCAGGGCTCAGAACTCCTCCGATGTTAAAACAAGAGGCTGTTGGTGGTAACCTCAACTGAGATTACTCAACCTGGGGGGAGGTTTCTCTCTTGACCAAGAGCAGAATGTTCTCGGTAAGAGGAAATGAATTCACAGCGTGTCGCCCGGAATCAACACCTCTGTAAGGATTTTTCTGGACCTCGCCGGGGCCGGAGCCCTGTACAAAGGGCCACCTCATAGGAAGGGGCGCTTAGTGCTTGAAGAGCCAAGTGACAAAGCCTGCTTGGGAAGTGCTGCCCCGGCAAAGCATCCCTCCGGGCGGCGGACTGTTCGGGAAACACGGTCCATCTGCTGGGAAACAGCCTCTGCTTGACTCACGGCCGTCAGCTGAGCAGGCCCCGATTTTGCAAGAGTGAGCGGAGGAGCCCGTTTGGATCTGACCTCACTGTCCACCCAGGCGGCTCGCAGACTGTCCAGCTGTGAGCCCAGGAGGATGAGGCCCTGCAGGAATGTGCAGAATGTGCTGCGTGTGTTTCCACGAGCTGCCCGTGGCCTTGATCCTAAGCCTGGCTTGGGAGTTTGAGGTGTACACCCTTTCCAGGGCTCCCGGCAGTAGGTTTGTAAAAAAAAATGATTGTTCTTAGCTAGGGGGATCTCTCCGACTCTCCCTAGCATCTCTTCCCCCTTGATCCCATGAGTGGGAAATTCAGGCAGCAAACTTTGTCTCCAGAGCATATTTCTGACGTCCGTTTGGTTTAGTGTCACCCCAGGTGCCCATCAGACACATTAAATTGGTTGTCCCACTAGTACCTCAGCCTCACTGTGTCTATGACAGAGTGTATACACTCCTGCTCCTTCTCAGCAAATTGGTTCCTAACCTCTCCTCCCTCCTCCCTGAGTTCTATCATCTGCTGATCTTGTCATTCTTGCCCAAGGCTTGGGTCACTCACTGAATTACTTCCCGCTCCTCCTGCCACATGTTTACTATGTACCAACCATGTGTTCTTTTAAGTGGGTCCATGGGTCCTCCTCTCTTCTCTAAAGGGCAAGAGGTACACAAATAAGGAATATATAGGAGAAAGACTAGCCACAGCAATCTTGGAAAAGAACACAGTAGGACTCACACGTCCTGATTTCAACACTTATTACAAAGCTACCGAATCAAGATGCTTTAATACTGGCATAAGAATAGATGCATAGATGAAGGAATAGAATGAAGACTCCAGAAATAAACCCATATATATTAAAGTTAACTCCAAATGAATCAGAGGCCTAAATGTCGGAGCTAAAACAATGCAACTGTTGGAAGAAAGCATAAGAGTAACTCTGTAGCCTTAGATTAGGCAATCTTCCTAGGCAACAAAAATAGGTAACTTGGACTTCATCAAAACTTTAAAAATTTGTGCTTCAATTGATACAAGAGATTGAAAAGATGCGTGGCTCAGTGGTTGAGCTTTGACCTATGAACCAGGAGCTCATGGTTTGATTCCTGGTCAGGGCACATGCCCAGGTTGTAAGCTCAATCCTCAGGGTGGGGTGTGCAGGAGGCAGCCAAGCAATGATCCTTTCTCATCATTGATGTGTCTATCTCTCTCTCCCTCTCCCTTCCTCTCTGAAATCAATAGATTTTTTTAAAAAAGAGATTGAAAAGACAACCCACAGAATGGAAGGAATATTTGCAATTCATGCATCTGATAAAGATCTAGGGTCTAGGTTTAAGATTATACAAAGAATCCTATATAATAAAAGGCTAATTTGCAAATAGACCAATTGGCAGAACAACCGAACAACCGGTCACTATAATGTGCGCTGACCACCAGGGGGTGCGCATGGAACATGGTGGGTGTTGGCCGTGGCAGGATGGTGGAGTAGGTGAGCAGGGGTGCCAGATCAGGGCGGGGTGCCGGTCGCTGTCACTGGGGCGAGCCTCTGGTGGTTACTGAAAATTCTTTGCTCCCATGTGCCACGGTCCCGCCTGGTGCTCGCACTTGCTGCTGGCGCCGGCCCTGATTGCCCCTCAGGGTTTCTCCACCTCGCCCTGCTCCTGAGGGGCAATCGGGGCAGCAGCCGCCACTCGCACCCGCTGCTGGTGCCAGCCCCAATTGCTCTGTGCTGTCAGTGGGTGCGAGCGGGGCCAGAGACATCAGTGTGTGGGAACGGCGGTGGCGGGAGCAGGGCTGCTGGCAGACAGGGGATCAGGGCCACAGTGTGAGGGGCCAGGCGGGGGAGCGGAGGATGGGCCGAGACCCGCCCCTGTGCCCACCGCAGCCTTGCGGCCCACAGTTCCTTTCAAGGTGCACAAATTCATGCTCTAGGCCCCTAGCTCAACAATAAAAGGACAACCTGATTTTAAAAGGAGAAAAGCATATGAATAGACATTTCTCCAAAGAAGAGATACAAATGGCCAATAAGCACATGGAAAAATGTTCAACATCATTAGGCATTAAGGAAATGCAAATCAGAAAATAGCTAGTATTAAAAACAAACAGAAAATAACAAGAGTGGGCAAGGATGTAAAGAAATCAGAACTCCTGTGCATTGTTGGTAGGGATTAAAATGACACAACCACTTTGGAAAACAGTTGGCAGTTCCTCAAAAAGTTAAACATCGTTACCATAGGACCCAGCCATTCCCCTCCTAGAGAAATGAAAACATATGTCCTCACAAACACCTGTACATGAATGTTTACAGCAGCTTTACTTAGAATAGCCCCAAACTGGAAACAACCAATTGTCCATCAATTGGTGAATAGATAAGCAAAATGTTTTATATCCATATTAGAGGCCCGATGCACAAAATTTGTGCAAGGGTCTTGGCCCTCGCAGCCCCTGCTGCCTCGGCCCTTGCAGCCCTGTGGCTTCGTCTGGAAGGTCATCCGGATGGTCGTTCTAATTAGCATATTAGCTCTTTATTATATAGGATAGTGGAATATTATTCAGCCATAAAAAGGAATGAAGTTCTACACATGCTACAACTTGGATGAACCTTGAAAACATCATGCTAAGTGAAAGAAGTCAGACACAAAAGGCCGCATATTATATGATGACATTTATGTGAAATACCCAGAAGAGGCAAACCCATAGAGCAGCAGTTCTCAACCTGTGGGTCGCAACCCCTTTGGGGGTCGAACAACCCTTTCACAGGGGTCGCCCAAGACCATCGGAAAACACATATATAATTACCTATTGTTTTTGTGATTAATCACTATGCTTTAATTATGTTCAATTTGTAACAATGAAATCGGGGGTCACCACAACATGAGGAACTGTATTAAAGGGTCGCAGCATTAGGAAGGTTGAGAACCACTGCCATAGAGTCAGAAAGCAGATTAGTGGTTGCCAGGGGATCAGGGAGAAGAAATATGAGCCCTTGCAAATGGTTTGGGAGTTTGGGAAAGGAGGGTGATGAAATAATGTTCTAAAATTGTGCCGTAGCTGGTTTGGCTCAGAGGATAGAGTGTCGGCCTGTGGACTGAAGGGTCCCGGGTTCGATTCTGGTCAAGCGCACATGCCTGGGCTGCAGGCTTGATCCCCAGTGTGGGGCATGCAGGAGGCAGCCAATCCAGGATTCTCTCTGATCATTGATGTTTCTATCTCTCTCTCCCTCTCCCTTCCTCTCTGAAATCAATAAAAATATATTTTTTTAAATAAAAATAAAATAAAATTGACCCTGGTGACGGCTGCACAACTCTCTATATACATATACTAAAAACCACTACATTGTTCAATTTAAAGGGGTTAAGTCTATGATATGTGAATTACATATCAATAACAGTGATGAATGTTGTAAGAGGTGAATAATAAGAACCCAGGAAATGAAAGAATGAAAATCAGGAAATCCCTGGCTGCAAGTCTTGCTGGCTCTTATTCCCCAAAATCTGACCTCACCACTCCTTCTGTTGTCACTCACCACACAGTCTCTTTACCTCCTGACTTGCCCCATAACCTAGATTCATATGGTGTCCTCCTCATTGACTTTTCTGACAACCACTGTTCATGGCCTGCCCCCTCCCGCTTTCTCTTATTGCCTAGAACCCACAGAAAAAGGTCCACCTCCCCCACTCAACAGGGACCCGTCCTTCTCCCGAATTTCCTGCCACTCCCCAACTCAATCCCCGGGCCTCCAGCGAGCCTTCCCGGCCCTGCCCAGACCGCTTCCCACATAATTCTAGGCGGTTTGCATTTCCGTGCAGCCTCTCTCTCCCGAACTGCCCGTCCCTGCCTGACACCTTGTCCAACCAACCTCACCATTGTTCACTGCCAAGATCAAGTCCCATCTTCCCCACAAGGCTTTTTCTGGATCCCAACGGAATCTCATCTTTAAACTCCGAGCAGCCGATAACAAATGGTGTGAGCAGCTCAGGACATGCCATTTTCCTCATACGTTCTTTTACGTATACAGGGTACTATTCTGAGTTGTGATTCCCTGGCTGTTGTGCTCAGTCATTAGGGGCATAGGCTCTGAGGGTGAGCTGCCCAAATCTAAGTCTCGCCATTGCCATTTGCTTGTGCTGTGCCTGTGTGTAAGTTACTAAACCTCTCTGAACCGCTTTACTCCTCTGTAAAATACAAATAGTGGCGCCCTTGTGGTTCTGTTGTGCAGATTAAGTGAAGCAGGGCTTGGAAAGAGCTGGACACGTGCTAAGTGCTCAGGAAATGTTCGCTGTTATCACAGCGTTACTGCCATTCACACCATCCATGCAGAATCTAGTTCCCTTAGCTTTACACATTCAGGCATGTAACCTTATGAGGGGGCGATCCAGCTCAGATGAAACTGTTCCACATTACCCAAACTCACAAGAGGCCAGGAAACCAACTCGTTTATTTAGAACAGGATGTGGTTCCCACCGCTTCAGAGAAGGCATGTCCTTCTCAAGCGTGAAATACCTGAGACATTATTTGGTGCACGTGCAACACAGGAGAAGGGCGAGGCGGTGGGTGAATCACTTCCAGGCTGTGATAGAACAGCCATCTCTGAGTCATCACAGCATCACCGTCATTGGGATCAGAATCCCACGTGACCAGATATGACATCTTGCCTACTAGCTGCAAGCAGGGGTAATGTTGCCTTGCCTCACTCGAACAGCAGTTTCTCAAGAAATATTTGTTCAATACATGAATTCCTTGGGCAAGGCAGGTTTGACAACAGCAGACCCTTTGAGCAGGATTCACTGGGTCACTGCGTGGCTTATATGAGTCATGTTTTATTCCCCCAGATAGAGACACCTTGATGAATTGCAGGAAACACTCTCTTCTCATCGGTCACATGTTTACACGTATCCTAGCATGCCCCCCTGCCCCGCTTCCCATCTGTTTTCTATGTAACTGGCATTCCCCGGCATGCTACAAAAGTCACAATGACAGTCATTACCCAGTGACATTCCCTCTGCACAGGGGTCAAGAGCACATCTTCCTCCGGAAAAGTGGTTATCCTTTTGGTAGGTTTGTTGTTTTGGGCCTCCCTCCCCCCCGCCCCCCCCCCCCCCCATGCAATTTAGTGTTGCATTAACAAGTTCAGTTCGCAGGTCCTCAGACAGCTAGGTGAATGAGGTGGCCAGGCCTGCAGGTCTCCCTGTGGACCTGGCTTGATTCCAGCTGGATTGCCCTCAAAGGACAAGCCAGGCTCCTCCAGGGCAGAGGCAGTGGGCCAGGAGAATAGGAGCGTCCGCCCACACCCTATGCCGAAGCTGAACGGAGGGCCTGCCCGGACTGGCCCGCTGTGGGCAGGCTGGCTGGTGGGTGCTGGGTGAGACCCAAGGGAAGGAAGCCACCAGCTCGACTTCCTGCCTTGGATGAACTTGGCACACCATTCCTGTTGCTCCCTAACCTGGCTCCATCTCTCATAGCCCTCGGATAAAATGCCTGGTCACTCTCCCTTCCCCAAGTTTCCAGAAATCAGCAGGGAAAGGGTTCACCCGTGCAATCGAAAGCTGCGTTGGTGTTTGTTCTTGGCTTTAGAAGTACCTGCCCCACCCACCTTGTCCCTAATTCACCTCCCCACCAATCATGTGATTCTTTTCCAACAAACCGCTCTGTGATTCTTTTCCAACAAACCGCTCTCACTGAGAGGTGAGAGGTGTGTGCCACAGGGTAGTGCTAAGTATTCCTGTCTTCTCTCTCTCTCTCTCTCTCTCTCTCTCTCTCTCTCTCTCTCTGGCCTCCCCTATAACATTTCCACAAGTTCTAACCTGGCGTGCCTACTTTTCGAAGCCAGAAATATGACAAATATTCAGATAAGCCCATGGAATTCAAAGCACAGGTGTGTGGCCGGGCTAGGGCGGCGTTCAGAACGTGCTTTCAGGTTAGGTGTGCACACTCTGAGGCTGCACCTAGCGCCGCACCAAGCATTCCGGACATGCTGAGGTGCCATTTGGGGAATGAATGGATGAATCCTATTGTAATGTACTGCGGTATGTTCATTCTTAAAGGAATATTACAGTACGCATTCAGTGTAAAGAACTGCTTACACCTCTTAACATTTTTTTGTTTTCATGTTTAAAGAACTTTCATGTTTAAAGAGCTTGTGGTTGGAGTTAAACCCATTTCAGAAGCCCAATTCTGTTGTATCCTGAAGATAATAGTAAGTAATGTAGGAGTTGTGGTGATGAAATGCGGTAACTGACAGTCCTAGAAGGTGGTGGGGAATGGGAATGGGAGAGAGGAGGGCGGTGCGCGATGGAGAGCTGCTTTCGCATTTGCTCACCCCATGGGAATCTTGAGACTTCAGAGGCCAGAGAAAGAGAGAGGGGGCTGCATACCTCTGCTCAGTCAGGGTTCCTCCCTGTGCTCGCAGTCCTGACTTAGCCATCTCATGCGTGGCTATTTTTTAAAAATATGCTTTTTGCCCTTGCCGGTGTGGTTCAGTGGACAGAGCATCGGCCCAAGCACTGGAAGGGTAGCAGGTTTGATCCCCAGGCAAGGGCAGTACCTGGGTTGCAGGTTCGATCACTGGCCCCCGTGGGGGTGCAGGAGGGAGGTAACCAATCGATGTGTCTATCTTACACCCATGTTTCTCTCTTTCTCCCTCTCCCTCCCTCCCTCTTTCTTCTCACTCCCTTCCAGTCTCTCTAAAAATCAATGGAAAAAATATCCTTGGGTGAGGATAACAACAACAAAAAAAGTGCTTTTCTATATTCAATGCTATTTTGGATCCCATGCACCAGTGGTCAGCAAACTCATTAGTCAACAGAGCCAAATATCAACAGTACGACGACTGAAATTTCTTTTGAGAGCCAAATTTTTAAAACTTAAACTATATAGGTAGGTACATTGTTATTAACTTAATTAGGGTACTCCTAAGGCTTAGGAAGAGCCACACTCAAGGGGCCAAAGAGCCGCATGTGGCTCGCGAGCCGCAGTTTGCCGACCACGGCCATACACCAAGTGAAATGCTAGGCCTCCCTCCCATGCTCTAACAGACCTGACCTTTACGAAACGCTTGGTTGATGCCACAAAAACTCTTAGCAACTCCTGAAGATTTCAGGGCCTCCGAAACTGGCAAGGGTTTCGGGGAAATCACAGGAAAAGTTGTTTGCCGCATGATTAATCCTGGGTGGACTGGGCCGGGAAGAGCACAGGGCTTTGCAGCAAGCAGCGGCCTGCAGGCTCACACCCAAAAAGCAATCCTGAAGTGCGTGCTTTGGATGAGGTTTCAGAGTGAGGGTGGGGCTGACCATTGAGGGAAACGCCAGATGTGTGGACAACGGAGGGCTTTTGAACCCTCTGACTCCACAGAGACAACACATGGGACCAGATTATCCACGGAGACAACACATGGGACCAGATTATAAAACTGACACGGAGCATAACAACACTAGATGAGGGAGGCCCAGTAGGGAGCAGGATCCTGGGAGAAAGATAGTAAAATTCATCACCATAATTACCCCCAGCCCTACTCCTCAACCTGAGCCAACAACAGCTCAGCTCAATGAAGCTATTCATCCTGATGCAAGTCGCCTCCCTCATTATCCTCAGACAAAACCCCTCGGGGCCTCAGCTCCTAGCCAGCAGGCCAGCAAATCAGCATCCACACACAGCCACCCTCACCCATAGCCCGGGGGCTTGTCTTTAGCAGTCCCTGGCAGTTTTTTCAGAGGAGGCTTCCCGCCAGCCACCCTTCAGGAGTACCTCTGACACTCAGGAACCGGTTTCGGGATAATTACAGCTTAACCCTTCCCTGGAGCAAACAGAGGATGCTGCCCAGCTGCCGGCTCCACCCCACCCCCACCCCATCCCCCTGAGCAGGGCTGGGATACTGCTCCTTTTGGGGACCTCCCACACCTTGCCCTGGTGAGCTCAACAGGGTATCATCTGCACACTGTCTCGCCAAAAAGGAAATGTAACGGAACCGCAGAGTCGTGTATATTACAGGGAAAAGAGAAGTGACAAAGATAGGGCCCCCACGAATAGCCCGCGGGCCTGCGGAGAGGGTTGCTCCATCTCGGAAGCAGACAGCTGGGCACAGAGCACCCTCTCCTGTGTCACTTCCCCCCGGGCTGGGTATTTCTGTCCTTGCGTGGAATTGCAGGAGCCTCCTTCCTCGAGCCACTCCCTACGAGGATTCCTCTGGCCCTGGGATCCTCAGTTTGGAAAATCTAAGAGTTTACCTTCAGAGCACAGCCCAGCAGCCTCCAGTTCCAAAGCTCTCTAGTTAGATGAGAATCCCTTCTACCAATAATGACTGAGCAACTACTACGCGCCGGACATTGCTGTGTCCTGGGGAACTTAGATTCTTTGGGGAAAACAGATGATAAAAACCCAAGAAAAGAAGTAAAATATTCACAAACACGTCCTGGAATGCCACCAACTGGGCAGAAAGGTAAGGGATGAGAGGAGGACGAGCAAGCAAGAGGGACAGGGAATGGAACGATGCAGATGACCAGGTAGGCAGTGCCCCATCATCAGACCTAACATACCTGAAGTCTGAAGAGTCACCAACACTCATGGGCATCATTGCACAAGCTCAACACAGGGTCTCCAACCAACTTAAACCTCCGGTTCCAGCCACCCTCCATTCCCTCCTGCTACTCGGAGCCCTTCACTCCGTCCTTCCCTCCCACACGATTCTCAATACAGAGGGTCCCCAGGGATGCGCCCTGAGTGTGTCTGGGGGCGCACAAGTTGGCAGCCCCCCAGAGGGAGAGCATCGATTCACAGGGGGAATCCTCCCCCCAGGCCTGCACTCCTGGATGTCGCTCCCCATCCCAGGAGCCCAATCTCCT